>NC_086318.1:433999397-434209397 GCF_036172605.1 Pelobates fuscus
TAAATATCAGATCTCGCCATTTACCCGCTTATTGTGTGTAAATATCAGATCTCGCCATTTACCCGCTTACTGAGTGTAAATATCAGATCTCGCCATTTACCCGCTTACTGTGTGTAAATATCAGATCTCGCCATTTACCCGCTTACTGAGTGTAAATATCAGATCTCGCCATTTACCCGCTTACTGAGTGTAAATATCAGATCTCGCCATTTACCCGCTTACTGTGTGTAAATATCAGAGATCTCGCCATTTACCCGCTTACTGTGTGTAAATATTAGATCTCGCCATTTACCCGCTTACTGTGTGTAAATATTAGATCTCGCCATTTACCAGCTTACTGCGTGTAAATATCCGATCTCGCCATTTACCAGCTTACTGCGTGTAAATATCCGATCTCGCCATTTACCAGCTTACTGTGTGTAAATATCAGATCTCGCCATTTACCCGCTTACTGTGTGTAAATATCAGATCTCGCCATTTACCCGCTTACTGTGTGTAAATATCTCAGATCTCGCCATTTACCCGCTTACTGTGTGTAAATATCTGAGATCTCGCCATTTACCCGCTTACTGTGTGTAAATATCAGATCTCGCCATTTACCCGCTTACTGTGTGTAACTATCAGAGATCTCGCCATTTACCCGCTTACTGTGTGTAAATATCAGAGATCTCGCCATTTACCCGCTTACTGTGTGTAAATATCAGATCTCGCCATTTACCCGCTTACTGTGTGTAAATATCAGATCTCGCCATTTACCCGCTTACTGTGTGTAAATATTAGATCTCGCCATTTACCCGCTTACTGTGTGTAAATATTAGATCTCGCCATTTACCAGCTTACTGTGTGTAAATATCAGATCTCGCCATTTACCCGCTTACTGTGTGTAAATATCAGATCTCGCCATTTACCCGCTTACTGTGTGTAAATATCCGATCTCGCCATTTACCCGCTTACTGAGTGTAAATATCAGATCTCGCCATTTACCCGCTTACTGTGTGTAAATATCTCAGATCTCGCCATTTACCCGCTTACTGTGTGTAAATATCTGAGATCTCGCCATTTACCCGCTTACTGTGTGTAAATATCAGATCTCGCCATTTACCCGCTTACTGTGTGTAACTATCAGAGATCTCGCCATTTACCCGCTTACTGTGTGTAAATATCAGAGATCTCGCCATTTACCCGCTTACTGTGTGTAAATATCAGATCTCGCCATTTACCCGCTTACTGTGTGTAAATATCAGATCTCGCCATTTACCCGCTTACTGTGTGTAAATATTAGATCTCGCCATTTACCCGCTTACTGTGTGTAAATATTAGATCTCGCCATTTACCAGCTTACTGTGTGTAAATATCAGATCTCGCCATTTACCCGCTTACTGTGTGTAAATATCAGATCTCGCCATTTACCCGCTTACTGTGTGTAAATATCCGATCTCGCCATTTACCCGCTTACTGAGTGTAAATATCAGATCTCGCCATTTACCCGCTTACTGTGTGTAAATATCAGAGATCTCGCCATTTACCCGCTTACTGTGTGTAAATATCAGATCTCGACATTTACCCGCTTACTGATATTTACATATATAATCCGTGGGGATTGTGATCAATGGCAGATTGTGGTAATGGGCGGAGCTTAAGCAAAGCTCCATTTCAGTTGCTTAACTGATTTACCCACAATCCCTCAGTGAAAAGAATCCCGCAGAATGCAAACTGTAGACTTCATGGACAGGGGAAAACAAAATGGCCGCACCCAGGAAGAAAAGTCAATAAACATAACTAAAGAGGTAATAGAATATATTTTAATATTGCAATATTTAGATTTTTAGATATATTGAAAAAAATGTTTTTACATTTATGATATATTTGATATTTTAATATTTTTTAAAAGTATTTTTAAATGTTTATTCAAAATGAGTAAATCATTTGAAAAGTTTATCCAAAAATACTAAATTGGTGCTTAAGCCTGTCAGGATTGTAGCAGGAGGTTAGCTTGACGGTTCTACTAACTAACCAACAGATTGGCCTTCTCTGGGATTTATGGTTCTCGGTAAAAATGGGGCAATTTAAACCTTAATTCACTTTTCCTAAGAACCCAAGCACTGAAGCTAGCTCCAAGTGAGAGTGACATATTTTGTCTTAGGAATCTTAGAAACATGCTATTGATGCTATCAATATAACTTTTACCAAAAGCCAACTTTAGACCTACTTGGAGAGCTCAATGCACAAATCATTCTGGGTTTGAAATATGTAAGTACAGAATTAGCTGCAAACAATTTGATTAGGTGATTGACCATTTGAGGTTAATGGACAATAACGTAAAGTCGGACAATAATTATTATTATTATTATTTTATTATTTATATAGCGCCAACAAATTCCATAGCGCTGTACAATGGGTGGACTAACAGACACGTAATTGAGATCAGACAGAGATCAGGAGTGGAGGCTGGGTGAAAGTCTGATTGAGGAGGGAAGGGAGTTCCACAGAATAGGTGCAGCCCTGGAGAAGTCTTGAAGGTGAGCATCAGAGGTGGGGATCCGGGCAGAGGATAGGCGTAGGTCTTGGGCTGAGCGCAGGGGTCTCGACGGGACATACTTATGTATGAGGGAGGATAGGTATGTTAGAGCAGCATTATGTAGGGATTTGTAAGCAAGCGCCAGAATTTTTAATTGGGCCCTATATCTAACTGGAAGCCAATGCAGGGACTGACAGAGCGTGGAAGCGTGGGAGGTGCGACCGGACAGGAAAATAAGCCTCGCAGCCGCATTCATTATAGATTGCAGCGGTGCAAGCTGGGAGCATGTAAGACCGGTGAGAAGGGGATTGCAATAGTCAATGTGATTTATCAGCAAGAAAATAATTATGTATCATAATAAAAAATATAAAAAGATGAATAAAGTACAAAATTAAACTGTAATATGATGTATACATCATTTTCTAATTGGTTGCGTATTTCTCATGAACACTAAAGGTGAACTAACCATGGAGACCTATTAATTCTGGAGTGCATAGCAAGACTGAAACCGCCTATGAGTGACTCACCTCCCTTGGTCCCGAAGCCTTCAGACATCTTTCTTTTTACTTTATCCTTGAGTCTAATTGTTTCCAGAGCAGCGCTGTCCACGTCCTTCTCTCTATGGCTCCTTGGCGTAGGGCTGGTTGACCTAAGCCGAGGTGTGTTGTTTTCAGTCACAGAATAATCCTTTATTCCTTCTAAATCCAATGGCGGGGGCAGAATATCTGCTTGGAAGTCATCTCCATTACCACCCCATACGTAGGACCTCTTCATCTGGATGCTTAAAGTAGATTGAATTGCAGCTGCCGGGAATTATGGGATATATTTAACGATATTTATACACTATGCATTGGAACACTACACTTATTTCTGGGAAGCAATCATTATACCCCAAAGTGGCTTGAATAGTATTGCGAGTGGGCTCGTCATGACACCAGCTCTATGACTCGTGTGATGGAAAGTCCAGAAGAAAGTTACAAGATCAGTTCAGAGAAATTTTGCCTGTAATTAAAGCACTTCATTGAAAAATCATTTATTCCATCATCGGCAGTCTCGTAGAAGACGTCGAGGATTGAGGGGCCCCGTTAGACTAAGAACATTTGACTTATTTTCTATCTTTCTATGACACTTCTAGAGACATTGTTGCTAATTACTTTCCCGTGGCTGATAAGTTGTGAAAATATGTGGGTTTGCAGCAATGTGTTATGTTACCTGGTAGAGTGTCATGGTCGGGATATGGATTATTGTATTTCATACACCATACTGCAGGTTTCTGTGTGTACGGCATTCATGTTGTATATGAGGGGAGTTAATGCTTTATTCAATAAAGCAAGCATGAAAATAAATTATACTTTGGGTTTATGATTTTTATTAAATTAATCTGATTAAAAAAGTGTTTTATTGAACAAAACCCAGACTTCCTTCGCAACCAGCTGCAATGCTTACCTGTATCAGCTGCTCCCCATCTGTTCCCGCAGAGTTGCAAGTTTGTGTCAATAGTGCTGTTTCTTAGTGACACGTATCCAGGTTTAATTTTAGGCATGCTCCCACAATAGACAGCTCTGTATTTGGCTGAAATAAAATAGAGGAAATGTGTCAATCAGTCATATAGTGGTATTAGGCAAACTAGCTCTGTCCCCCCACCCTCCCCATCCAATATGAGTATTTCATTACGATAAAATTTTTACGAAATAATGAAATTCGCATATTGACTGTGTCGGACTTTCACTGAAGTTCTAACCCAGTCAAGAGATATGCTAAGACACAGTGGGAATTATTTCGTCTCAGTATTTTTTTTTACTTTTGACAAAGCGTGAAAAGAAGTCAGAGCCACCTTTTCTCAAACTTGTCAAGCCCTCAGCCATGACTAGTCCATGGATGATCTTACTGTCTTGTTGGGTCCTCCATAGAACTCTGTGTTGTACTCTCACACATGCATGAGAGTACAACGCTGAAGTCAGGAACATTCTGTTGAGTTCTGTTTCTCCACAATTAGGTGTTTCCCCAAAATGTTTTCATATAAAAAAAGCCTCCCTGTGATAAATGGGCCCCCTCTTCTGAAATCATCTATGCTGATGGTCTCAGTCATGCGGTGTATGCATCATAGCTTCTCTATCTACCTATATCTATCTTCGATCTATCTATCATCGATCTATCTATCTTCGATCTGTCGATCTTCGATCTATTTATCTCCGATCTGTCTGTCTGTCATCTATCTAGCTCTATTGAACAGAATTTTAAAAAAAGATGTAGAGTTCAGATCAGATGTCCAGTCAAATACATAAAACAAAAATTACTTAGAAGAAAGAATTACTACCCCCACAACTCTGAATCAGGCTCCGACCTGTAAAATGTATAGTAATTGTGGTGAAAGTAACCTCGCCACGTGTTCTTGGAAGGGCCTGTTTGCCAGCCTCCTGCCTCAGGACTATGGGGCATGCACAAAGGCTCATAAAAGACCTTGGTCGTGCCTTCTTGGCTATTCTGTTTGGTAGTTTACATTCCCCTCCTATTTTAACATTGTCCCGTTCGACTACCGAAAAACCGCACGAACCAAGGACCACCCGGGAGCTTGTTAACACGTATTAACAACTTGGAACGTTTTTCACTGCAGTGTTCTAATTGTTCGTCTGGGTGGCCGCAATTCATTTGGACAACCACGAGGTGGCGGCCATCTTGTTCATATGAACGCAGGCAGCGGGGTTTGGGCATGAATCTAATGGAACTTCCATCATCGCCTGCGTTCGGGTCTATACAAGTTAGAAGGGCACTGTTCGGTGGGATAGATCGTCTGGATGAGGGGAACAAGCTCCAGGGTAAGAACATTAATTATGTTCGATAGTTTAGTCATTTTTAAACTAACGAATTAGACCAACCGCAAGCCCTCATTCTCTGGAACTATTTTGGGCATGGGACCATGCGTGTGATCAAACAAATAAATGACTTCCAGGAAATTCCTGAACTGATCTGGGTGATTTTTGGATATGTTGGTCTCCCAGATCAGGGCTATCAGGGGATGTAACATGGTACGGTGCTTGTGGTACTCTGTAAGCTCTAGGAAGCAGCGATTGGCGGAGGCACCCAGTTGGGGTGCTAGGCGGTCCGTCACAGTAATGTTCAATTTACAAACTTCAGCACAGTGCAGCATTGTACGGGCTGGTCTGTCTGTCTGTTTGTTCTATCTACCCTCAGTCAGTCTGTCTGTCTATCCTCTTGTGCCTCATTGTCTGTGTCTTTCTATTTTATTACAATAATAAAAATGCATTTTTATCGCATCATCTGTTGAATGTTGATATAAACCGAAGAAAACACGCTAATCTGTCTCTCCCAGATTCCTTGCTAGAGGTGACAGTGATCCCGATAGCTTATTCTATAAGACAACACATACCATTTTGTAAAATATCATTTCAATTCTTCACTGCAGCAAAAACTTTATTAACCTTAAATATTGTTATTATTATTTTCAACTCACCAAATGTTTAATGAAATACGAAGGTGATTTGTAATCCATGATTTATAGCAATTGGAAAAGCAATTTCAATATGAGAGAAAGAAAAAATAATTTTACAAACACGACGAGTTGCACATGTCTAAACTATTTGCTTCCATGTTTTCCTTTCCAACACTTTAAAACAAAAACATACAGTGCCTTCTATGTTGTATTTTTTATGCGTTTTGCTTGTATTTCATTTTGTGTTTTGCAGATCTGGGAACCATTCTCTAAAATAACAATGAAGGTACCTGTTACTGCCCTCAGCTTCCCAATGTGATCCAGAGATGGGACATTAGCATTAGAGGCAGCTCTAAATCGGAAGATGTCCAATGCAATGTGAGGCCCTATTGTCCCATCATCACCCCCTACCCAATAATCCCAATCGATTAAATTACCCTCTACCAAATAATCCCAATCAATCACATTACCCTCTAGCCAATAATCCCAATCAATCACATTACCCCTACCCAATAATCCTAATCAATCACATTACCCCCTACCCAATAATCCTAATCAATCACATTACCCCTACTCAATAATCTCAATCAATCACATTACCCCTACCCAATAATTCAAATCAATTACATCACCCCCTACCCAATAATCCCAATCAATCACATTACCCCCTACCCAATAATCCCAATAAATTAAATTACTCCCTACCCAACAATCCTATTATCACATTACCCCCTTCCAAATAATACCAATCAATCACATTACTCCCTTCTAAATAATCCAAATCAATCATATCACCCCTACCCAATAATCCTATTATCACATTACCCCCTACCAAATAATACCAATCAATCATATTACCCTCTAGCCAATAATCCCAATCAATCACATTACCCTCTACCCAATAATCCTATTATCACATTACCCCCTACCAAATAATACCAATCAATCATATTACCCTCTACCCAATAATTCCAATCAATCACATTACCCCCTACCCAATAACCCCAATAAATTAAATTACCCCTACCCAATAATCCTATTATCACATTACCCCCTACCAAATAATACCAATCAATCACATTACTCCCTACCCAACAATCCTAATCAATCACATTACCCCCTACCCAATAATCCTAATCAATCACATTACCCCCTACCCAATAACCCCAATAAATTAAATTACTCCCTACCCAACAATCCTATTATCACATTACCCCCTTCCAAATAATACCAATCAATCACATTACTCCCTTCTAAATAATCCAAATCAATCATATCACCCCTACCCAATAATCCTATTATCACATTACCCCCTACCAAATAATACCAATCAATCATATTACCCTCTAGCCAATAATCCCAATCAATCACATTACCCTCTACCCAATAATCCTATTATCACATTACCCCCTACCAAATAATACCAATCAATCATATTACCCTCTACCCAATAATCTCAATCAATCACATCACCACTACCCAATAATTCCAATCAATCACATTACCCCTTACCCAATAACCCCAATAAATTAAATTACCCCTACCCAATAATCCTATTATCACATTACCCCCTACCAAATAATACCAATCAATCACATTACTCCCTACCCAACAATCCTAATCAATCACATTACCCCCTACCCAATAATCCTAATCAATCACCTTACCCCCTACCCAATAACCCCAATAAATTAAATTACTCCCTACCCAACAATCCTATTATCACATTACCCCCTACCAAATAATACCAATCAATCACATTACCCTCTAGCCAATAATCCCAATCAATTACATTACCCCCTACCCAATAATCCCAATCAATTACATCACCCCCTACCCAATAATCCCAATCAATCACATTACCCCCTACCCAATAACCCCAATAAATTAAATTACTCCCTACCCAACAATCCTATTATCACATTACCCCCTACCAAATAATACCAATCAATCACATTACCCTCTAGCCAATAATCTCAATCAATCACATTACCCCCTACCCAATAATCCCAATCAATTACATCACCCCCTACCCAATAATCTCAATCAATCACATCACCCCTTACCCAATAATTCCAATCAATTACATCACCCCTACCCAATAATCCCAATCAATCACATTACCCCCTACCCAATAACCCCAATAAATTAAATTACCCCTACCCAATAATCCTATTATCACATTACCCCCTACCAAATAATACCAATCAAACACATTACCCTCTACCCAACAATCCTAATCAATCACATTACCCCCTACCCGATAATCCTAATCAATCACATTACCCCCTACCCAATAATCCCAATCAAATCATATCACCACCTACCCAATAATCTCAATCAATCACATTCCCCTCTACCCAATAATCCCAATCAATCATATCACCCCTATCCAATAATCCCAATCACATTACCCCCTACCCAATAATCCTAATCAATAATATCACCCCTGCCACACAATCCCCTCATCACATCTGTCCCATAATCCCAGTCAATTTCCTTCCCGTGGTTTCTTAATCCCCTCATCCTGATTTGATGGGACCAAATCCCCATATTTGCTAAAACAGGTTATTTTAAGTAGCCTTGTAAAATGTTAAACAATATTTTTGTATATATTTAGGTATTTACAGTAGAACCACTGCTGATCAATGCATGTTCTGGGTGACCCCTTCAATTCCCTTTTATTCTGTGTATATTTGAAATTCAGAGGAGATTCCTTTTTTGCTAAACACCCCACCCATCCACTATGGGTTCCCCTTTGGAGGTGACCACAGGAAAGCATAAATATGAGGAGAGTCTCTGAAAGCCGTTTGAGCTGCTAGTAAGTATTGCAAGTTAGCATGTTCATCTACCATGTTAAAATTAGTGTAGGACCCACCAATATTGGGGAACATTGAAACAGTGATGGGTTAACACTGTATTGCCACATGGCGTAACAAAATACACATATTTGTTTGCTAAGATAGGTGATTTTAAATAGTAAGATTTAAAACCATATTTATATATTTGCACAATTCCTTTAATTTGTATTTAATTTATATCCATTTAAATGCACATAGTCGAAATTTGGACACTGAATAACTCTCGATGGTACAGGATTATTGTTGAGAATTGGTACCAAGGTCATTTGAGCTTTAGTGAACATACCTGTGGGAGTTATTTAAAAGATTTTTCCTAATAAATTGTATCATTGCACATTTCAATGTACTCATTCAATACAGCAACATTACAACATAACAACTATCGTACTATGACCAAAATCAGAGCTTTGCTTGTCACATGTAAAAAGGAACAAAGCAAACTCTTCAGATAATAAAATGCAATATTTATATTTTTATAGATAAGTATAATTCTGCTAATCACCAGATTTGCGTTCACAGTCGCTCACACAGTTAATTACCTGCCGTAAAGTCACTATGAGCCATTTTGTCGACGCTAAATGTTTCCTCTTGAAGAAAATGGTCTCGCAGAGCTCGACATTTGTACAACAACTTCCATAAATACCTAAAAGGAATGAAGAAATATTTCACTTAGAAGGTTAATATACATATATATATATCCACTGCACTTTGAGTTCTACTGAAGGCATGTGCAAGATGGATGGGTGAAACAGGAGTTACATGGGCATTGTGCGAAAATCACAAGGGAACTCGAAATCCCGTAATTTTTATTCATCACAAGTATAATAAGTGTAATGAACACACCTCATTGGAAAGTCCCCTTAATCCCGCAGAAAATAAGAAAATCCCCCCAACTGTTTGTGTCAATGTTTGCGAGTGTCAAAGAATGTTTCCATGGTGACATGAGGTATATAAATGCATTATAATGATATCGCCAATAGATTTAGTAAAACACAGATTAATTGCAGAATAGTTCAATGCTCTGTAACAGTAACCCTAAAATTAGAAATCCAAACATAATGATTACAACTCTTTGCTTTTGTTTCTTCAATATGCAAATCCCTGATTTTATTGGTCTGGTCAATAACTGAAGGAACGATACTTTGCTTACTGAAGTTTACACTCTCTCTATATATTTATATTTATCTCTTTATGTTATATTATCATGATATTTATAAAAGTGCAGTCCAGCCACCATTAGCAATACAATGTATTCTAGTGATTATGGCGCCAGGAGTCCCTGGTGCCAACACTCGTTAAGATTCAAACCGATATCAAAAGATTCACCATTACCTGTGTCCCCTGCTCTTCCGTGGGTCGGCCTCTCTTCTCTGATAAAGGTAACTTAAAGCACAATAAATATATCCATTTCATTTTTAGAAACATTAATTGGTATTGGCTGCTGCTCTCAGCTAATTAATCCATTCCAAACATGGGCAGAATTGAATTCGCCAATGGATAATTCAGAAATTTCACTTGAGATATATCAGAAGAGGGGGCCCGATTCAGGGTAGATGGGGTACACAGGTAAGTGTCAAACCACTCATAAATAGTTCCAATCTTACAAAGGGGTGGCACTAGGGGACTCCTGACATCATAACCTCTAGAGTGATCTATAGTGGTTATGGTGTTTACACAGTTCCTTTGTAGAAACCATTATCACTGTATGCAATACTCAGAAAACATCAGACTGACTTGATATTTTTGCGCTAAATGTTGGCCTGTGTCTAGGGGTGTTAAAGGGAGATTATTCCATTTCTATTTTAGCCATTTCATGGGCTATTAAGCAAAGTGTAAATTGTTGGGAATGCTAATTGAACTCACATTTAGGCAAAATACCCAAAACAAAAAAGTTCTTTAACTCAACTTTTTTGCTATTTTCAGTTATTTGGAAAACGCAAACAGAAACCTATTTACAATAATGCTCTCTGAGAATCCAGTTGTAGCACTGCCATTTTGAAATACTAATGGAAACCAATTGATGTTTTCAAACAATCTTTTCCTTTAAAACTTTTGGGCGTTTTCTAAATTTGCTTTTCAGATGAGAAATAATTCATGGTAAATTGAAGTTGCTTTGAACAACTGGTTGACTGTTATGGAAGTGAATTGGGGGATTTAAAAAAAATAAGCGTACTAATGCCCTTCATCCAGAGCAGGAAAACCCATAAGGTGGCCTTAAGCTGCTGCCTAGGGACGGGAAGGGCCCTGGAACCATGAATTTGCTCGTCTTTATTCACCATCTCTATGTGAACAATGAAGGGGCTTGGCCTTTAAAACCAGTTTGTGCCGATGCCCTGCATTATTCACACATGGAGCTGCTAAGTAGACAATGCACATCTTTATATATTAGAGATTATTTTAAGGTGTCAGCAATCCTCCTTCAACCCTTACTGAGATCTCAGGATGATCAATAAGATTTGGATAAGATTAGATCCTAAGATTATCCAAATAACAGACCCATCATCAATGAGGGTGATTTGTGGAAAGCTGTAAAAGTGGAACAATTAGAAGGAGCTTTTCGTGATTTCAACAGTGAATGTTCCACATTTTAGAATCGATTCACCTATTTTACATTACGTTAGCTTGATGGCTCTTTCTTACATTTCAAAATGACCACAGTGACACATCCTTCAACTATTATTAAAGTTATGGCAAATCGAACTCTGCAAAACACCTTCATTAGATGGCACGCAGTATCAGACATGTCTTCACAGTGTAGAATTACCACAGTAAGCATTGTTTGTCTGGGCAGTTGCCTAAAGCCCGATTCCTATGAATTTGTTGACCAACCGCAATAGTATGGGAACCCAAGTTTGTGTTTCAACCGATGAGTTAAGAACTATTGATCTAATGCAAAGGAAAGTCAATAGAAGTGAAACTTCTAACCATTTATAGAGCACGCTTGCACCCCTTTATCACTCACATATAAAAAATAGACACCTGTGGGCTTGCACCCCTTTAACACTGATAAAATAAAGTGTATTTCAGCACAGAAAAAAATATCATAAATTATAACATTGTGGACATTTTTGACAGCCCGTGAGTGCCATAAATATACTAGTTTCTGTGTGCATGCTGCTAAGGTGTGTTAAGTTATATTTATCAAGTGATTCCTGCCTCACCTCCGGCATTCTAACAAGTCAACACTCCACTCCTTGCTGTCTTTTACAAAGTCATACTGTGCAACTTCAACACAACATTACACATTCCGTGCACATCCTTCAGATCAGACATTGATAACAAACCATTTATCAGAATAACAATCACTCAACAATGATAGAAAACAGTATTCTATGGTGACTTGCTAAAAAAAGGGGAGCATGAATTGCGAAAAACCAGTGGAATGTTGCCCCTTACTGCTCCACCTTTAGAACATTGCCCCATAGTTATTATTTATCATCGGTATCACCTGTTTCACACGTTGGGTGTTGGGAGAGCACCAATGTTTGTCAATAAACAGGCAACAGCCCGCAAAGATTCTTTGCAGTATAACCAGTAGACTTCAACGCAGAAAAAAATGGGGTTCGTCTGAATTGATTCGTCCAGAAAAAAAATAGTTTTAGGCAATTCGTGTTTCGTCCATGTGGTGTATTGTTTTGAATGAATTTGGTGCATGCAATCACTTTGTGAAAAATGGTTTGGACAAACCAAAACGAAAGATAGAATGTGCCTATGAGTTAGTGTACTTCAAAATATATACATAATATAAGTATTATAAGTACACATTATCTGGTTATTCAGTTCACAGATCAAGGGAGAAGAAGTAACCAATGAGGGAGCAGTAAAGAAATCTATATTTATACATTTATATATTAAATATTTATCAAATATATAAATATAGGTTTATTTTATGCTATTGGTCACGTCACTGCAGATCACAGCATGATTAAAATCAAACAGATTACAAGGAGGGGATTTTTGGACAGAGTTATAAGTGGACCTACATCAGAGAACAAGTTCAAAATGGTTAATCGTGTTAATTCCAGAATCTAATATTTTTCATTAGATTAAAGGATCACTATAGTGCCAGGAAAACAAACTCGTTTTCCTGGCACTATAGGGTCTTTAGGTGTCCCCCCCCCCCACCCTAAGGGTCCCACTCCCGCTGGGCTGAAGGGGTTAAAACCCCTTCAGCCACTTTCCTTTATCCAGCGCCTGGCTCCCTCTGTCCTGGGGAACTTTCCTCCTCCTGCCGACGTCAGTGCCGAATGCGCATGCGCGGCAAAAGCCGCGCGCGCATTCTAACCGCCCATAGGAAAGCATGACTCAATTTTTGCCTTGTTCTTAGCTAACAAAGTGTCCTCCAACTGTGACAAGAATCAACAGATCTTATGGAAACCACGAATGTGAAAATGAGACCTCTCCTCTTTTAGACATGCGTTCATGACCGGTGAAAAAAATAAAATTAATCACAGAAATGAGCACCGAAGAAAACAAATTGGATTCAAGAACCAACACACTTTCTAACAGGACTGGATGGATTTAACGGACCCATTTTTTCAAAAATAGTTTTTAATAGATGAGGATCTTCCCATGGCCTCTATAGGAAGCAATATTCAAATCTGGAGTCAGACATAATAGCTAAGTACAGACCATCTCAAACATCCCTTTTGTTGCAAGCAACCAAAATGGAATCTTGGTCTTTAGCTAACCACATACAGGGGCGGACTGACCACATCGGTCATGGACCGAGGGCCCGAGGCAGCCAGGGGCCCGGCCGCACAGCCATGCTCCAGCTGGAGAGAATAGAGATCAACTGGAATGGCAAAACAAAATAAAAAATAATTTCCTTTAATAGGTTGCTGGGGCCCCTGATGCAGCGCAGGGCCCCAGCAACCTACCGCTCTGTAAATCCCCCCCCCCCTCACATGAGACCTGGCCGCTTCACCAGCTCTCTGCAGGTCTCCTGCTTCCTGTCCCACGCGGCTCTGTGTGATGAGGAGAGGCGGGGCCAGGAAGTGACATCACCTGTAATCTCCTCTCACACAGAGCGATCGGCAGGGGAAGGAGCAGCCAGGGAGACCAGAGGGAGCAGAAAGAAAGGTAGGCACTACTTACCCCCCCCCCTTACCTCCCCCCCCCACTGTGTCACTACTCACCCTCCCTCTCTCTGTCAATGTGTCACCCCCCTCCCACTGTCACCCCTCTCCCTCTGTCAATGTGTCACCCCCTCCCTCTGTCACTGTCACCCCTCTCCCTCTGTCACTGTCACCCCCTCCCTCTGTCAATGTGTCACCCCCTCCCTCTGTCACTGTCACCCCCTCCCTCTGTTACTGTCACCCCCTCCCTCTGTCACTGTCACCCTCCTCCCTCTGTCAATGTGTCACCCCTCTCCCTCTGTCACTGTCACCCCCTCCCTCTGTTACTGTCACCCCCTCCCTCTGTCACTGTCACCCCTCTCCCTCTGTCACTGTCACCCCCTCCCTCTGTCAATGTGTCACCCCCTCCCTCTGTCACTGTCACCCCCTCCCTCTGTTACTGTCACCCCCTCCCTCTGTCACTGTCACCCTCCTCCCTCTGTCAATGTGTCACCCCTCTCCCTCTGTCACTGTCACCCCCTCCCTCTGTTACTGTCACCCCCTCCCTCTGTCACTGTCACCCTCCTCCCTCTGTCAATGTGTCACCCCTCTCCCTCTGTCACTGTCACCCCCTCCCTCTGTCAATGTGTCACCCCCTCCCTCTGTCACTGTCACCCCCTTTTTCAGAAACTGCAATGTTTACATTGCACTACTAAAACAGCCTCTTAGAGAGTTTACTGGACTCTGATAACTGATTTACTGGACCCTAAATAACGTTGGACGTCCTCATGCTATGCATGAGGACATCCAGCATCTGTGAAATCCACATAGGAAAGCATTGAGGCAATGTTTTCCTATAGGGAGGGCCTAATGCGCCCGCCATGCATTCGCATAAGGTCCTCCCATCGGATGACGTCGGTGGAGGCGGATCGCAGACCCAGCCCCGAGGGAAATGAGCACTGGTATCGGGTGATTAAAGTTTTTTTTAACCCTTTATGCTCCACTGGGTGGGGGTCACAAGGGAGGGGTGAGAGACTGAAGGGCTCTATAGAGTTAGGAATACAGATTTCTATTGCGAATACTATACAATCCCTTTAACTCGACTTGGAGCGTCATGTTGAGCCGAACAGCAATTCATCCAAATTTAGATTGGAGGATCAGGAAATACCTGAATTATAGACTAAGCAAAGCATGGCTCCAAATCAGAGATGATCGATGGGAAAAAATGCTGACTGATAGCTAGGGGACAGTAAATAAATGTTGATTTTATTCACAGTCCAAATGAAAAGTGAGCAAATTAGGGAAAAACAAGTAGATTGATATATTTAATAAATATATAATATGGATTATTTTTTTTTACCTCTCCTCCAGTGTTTCCCTATATTGGTTACTTTTTATCATCTGATCTGTGAACCAAATAGCAGGAAAATGCTCCTGTTAATGTACAGCAAAATGTTGTATAAACATAATATTGTATTATGGATATAATTTGCAGCACACTGATCAGCTCAAGTTAGAATCCTGTTTGCTCTGTGATTCAGTTACCGAATCGGATTATAGGTTCCGAGATTCTGCCGAGCCGAATCGGCATTCACTCGAAATTCGGGGATACCAAAATACAACTCTAGCATTAAAGGACCACTCTATGCACCCAGACCACTTCAGCTTAATGAAGTGGTCTGGGTGCCAGGTCCTTCTAGGGTTAACCCATTTTTTCATAAACATAGCAGTTTCAGAGAAACTGCTATGTTTGTGAATGGGTTAAGCCTTCCCCCTAATCCTCTAGTGGCTGTCTCACTGTCTCAAAGCCGCTAGAGGCGCTTGCGTGATTCTCACTGTGAAAATCACAGTGAGAGCACGCAAGCGTCCATAGGAAAGCATTGAGAATGCTTTCCTATGTGACCGGCTGAATGCGCGCGCAGCTCTTGCCGCGCGTGCGCATTCAGCCGACGGGGAGGAGAAGAGGAGGATCGGAGGAGGAGAGCTCTCCGCCCACCGCTGGAAAAAGGTAAGTTTTAACCCCTTTCCAGAGCCGGGCGGGAGTGGGACCCTGAGGGTGGGGGCACGAGTATGTTTTCCTGGCACTAGAGTGGTCCTTTAACTAATAACTGATTTGCTGCCCTGGACTCACTGTAAGTGTGTGGAGTCTGCTAATTTTTGTGACTCTGTTCTATTGCTCAATATTCTGTTTATTGATTTGTCTCAGTTCTGGAAAAAAAAGCATTTCTTAAAAAAAAAAAAATGAATGTTGTAAAAATAACAGAATTTGCATAATTTGACAAAACGAGGTTACTGGAATTGACACTAAAGGATGATTCTCTGTTGCAGAAGGAAAGGACCGTTGCTTCCCCTAACTTGTGACAGTGGGGGATTAAATTGTTTCGTGCAAGCCAGGCGTGTCATGAATGAAACACGAACCCAGGGGCGTACTCGTGGCAGACTATGCTGAAACTAAAAACTGCGTAACTGCTTGTGTAAGATGTGCTTAATGCCAACATACTGTCTCAACCAGAGCATGGCACTTAATCCAAGGAGCCTTGATGGCCCTATTCACCAGGTGTGTTATTGCATAATGATGGACTTGAACTCAAAATGACCTTGTTATCAATTTTTTACATATTTTCAGGCGTATTTACAGTTTGTGTGGTCTTTTCATTCTTTGTTAAAGGAACATTTGCAAATTCTACACACAGCCTTCCTTTCTAATCATTAAAGTTGACCTGACAACGTTTTAGTGTTTTATAAAGATATTTTTTTTATGAAATACTGATCTACACTGTGTTGGAATTTCCATGCAATTCAAACATACCATAAAACATAGTTGAGACAAAATGTGGACCTCCGTCGTCAACTTTTGTCCATTTCCAGGAACCATCACAAGTGACAACTGTTGGATTCGGGTATTGATCTTTGGAGGCTCCAGTGATCTCCGTAGATCTCAGCGTTGTGCACTCACGAATTTGTGATAGCAGGGCACTGACGCAGCTCCTGGCAAATTTACGCCTCAGGAGCTGAAAGGGACCAGCAGGAAGATGATTTTGGCATGAAGGGCAGCTTCAGGTCCCTGTCGCCACTGGACCCACACTGTCTGTCACTTTTAATTGTCTTGCGAAATATGCAAAGTGACAGATTCACTATAAAAGGCAGATTAGCTGCTTTCTTGGTCAAAAAAAAATAGTTAGAGGTTACACTGTCTGGACATAACTCACAATAGAAACCTTATATTTTGGGGGAGATATAACATGTCACTTTTCTTAAAGGAGCACCCACTGCCCAACAAAAAAAAGTTGCAAATCACTATTTGCTATTTAGATATTCCCTAATGAAAACATGCATGCATTTAATTGTGTATTTTCTTTCATTGAGGGTATATGTAAAACAGCTAGCAAGAGCTGCAGATCTCTTATCTGCAGCCTTTGTAAGCCCTCCTCTTCTTCCCCGGTCCAGACTTTCTGTGGCTGTCCAATCAAAGGCTTCCCAATACAGATCAATCAGAAGTCTTTGTAAGGCAGGTGCTCTGGGCAATTGCTGCCTCTTGAGCTTAGCTCCACTGAGCTAACCAAACCAGGAAGTAACATGACCATTTATCTGATTGACAGCAAAGGGGGTGTAACAGGGCTAATCTGCATTTTTGTAAAATGAAAAAAAGAAAAAGACACACTCTTCACATATAAAGCATTTCAGCAAGAGAAACTGCTTGAGGGGTCCGGAGTTTCCCTTTAATCAAGGTTAAATTGATCATGACATGAATAATCATGCAACCAGAGGTCAATATCTACACTCATCAATGGACGATAAGAGAAAAGGTAGGTCCATTTACATTGGATTATCAGCAGATTTCGTAGAGTGATACCATGTCAGGACTCGGAGGCCTTGTGTGCTCAATATCAACAAAACTGGTTCTTGGAATAAACACACGGCTTACACAGAACTGTACAATAACACTGAGAGTACCTTGTCTAAGAAACATACAGTAACTTACCTACAATGGAACGTTATGAAAACTTCTACTAACCCCATATGCACTCTCATCCTACAGCCATAACGGAGGAGCATTGTCAGACCCGCAGATGTAGTAAATGCATTTATTGGCTGCCGGCAACTGCTCAGACATGTCTTTACAAGGCATTGTCTCCACTGGCTTTCATTAACACTAACTGTCCTCATAACGTACTCGTGAAGAAGAAGACCTAACACTGCTTTAATATGTTTTATAGTGTATTGTGTTACATAAACTCAATTTAAAAAAAACAAAAATTAATTAAACAAATTAAAGCTGGTTTATAGTATAAATCTCATTTTTACTCCCTGGTATATAAACCTCTCCAACTACACATAGAGAAAATGCAGATAGCATCACAATCCATTTCAGAATACCAAACCTATCAATAGGTGTGGCAGCAGGATAATCTGTCAGACACTGAAATGTGGCGCACTCTCTGCAGCTCCCCACACCTCCTGTAACTCACACTACCTGAGAAACACACTCACTGCAGCGCCCCACACCTCCTATAACCCACACTACCTGAGCAGCACACTCACTGCAGCTCCCCACACCTTCTATAACCCACACTACCTGAGCAGCACACTCACTGCAGCTCCCCACACCTCCTATAACACACACTACCTGAGCAGCACACCCACTGCAGCTCCCCACACCTCCTATAACACACACTACCTGAGCAGCACACTCACTGCAGCTCCCCACACCTCCTATAACACACACTACCTGAGCAGCACACCCACTGCAGCTCCCCACACCTCCTATAACCCACACTACCTGAGCAGCACACTCACTGCAGCTCCCCACACCTCCTATAACACACACTACCTGAGCAGCACACCCACTGCAGCTCCCCACACCTCCTATAACCCACACTACCTGAGCAGCACACTCACTGCAGCTCCCCACACCTCCTATAACACACACTACCTGAGCAGCACACCCACTGCAGCTCCCCACACCTCCTATAACACACACTACCTGAGCAGCACACTCACTGCAGCTCCCCACACCTCCTATAACACACACTACCTGAGCAACACGCTCACTGCAGCGCCCCACACCTCCTATAACCCACACTACCTGAGCAGCGCACTCACTGCAGCTCCCCACACCTCCTATAGCACACACTACCTGAGCAGCACACTCACTGCCGCTCCCCACACCTCCTATAACACACACTACCTGAGCAGCACACTCACTGCAGCGCCCCACACCTCCTATAACCCACACTACCTGAGCAGCACACTCACTGCAGATCCCCACACCTCCTATAACCCACACTACCTGAGCAGCACACTCACTGCAGCTCCCCACACCTCCTATAATACACACTACCTGAGCAGCACACTCACTGCAGCTCCCCACACCTCCTATAACACACACTACCTGAGCAGCACACTCACTGCAGCTCCCCACACCTCCTATAGCACACACTACCTGAGCAGCACACTCACTGCAGCGCCCCACACCTCCTATAACCCACACTACCTGAGCAGCACACTCACTGCAGATCCCCACACCTCCTATAACCCACACTACCTGAGCAGCACACTCACTGCAGCTCCCCACACCTCCTATAACACACACTACCTGAGCAGCACACTCACTGCAGCTCCCCGCACCTCCTATAACCCACACTACCTGAGCAGCACACTCACTGCAGCGCCCCACACCTCCTATAACCCACACTACCTGAGCAGCACACTCACTGCAGATCCCCACACCTCCTATAACCCACACTACCTGAGCAGCACACTCACTGCAGCTCCCCACAACTCCTATAACCCACATTACCTGAGCAACACGCTCACTGCAGCGCCCCACACCTTCTATAACTCACACTACCTGAGCAACACACTCACTGCCGCGCCCCACACCTCCTATAACCCACACTACCTGAGCAGCATGCTCACTGCAGCTCCCCACACCTTCTATAACCCACACTACCTGAGCAGCACGCTCACTGCAGCTCCCCACACCTCCTATAAAACACACTACCTGAGCAGCACGCTCACTGCAGCTCCCCACACCTCCTATAACACACACTACCTGAGCAGCACGCTCACTGCAGCTCCCCACACCTCTTATAACACACACTACCTGAGCAGCACGCTCACTGCAGCTCCCCACACCTCCTATAAAACACACTACCTGAGCAGCACGCTCACTGCAGCTCCCCACACCTCCTATAACACACACTACCTGAGCAGCACGCTCACTGCAGCTCCCCACACCTCCTATAACCCACACTACCTGAGCAGCACACTCACTGCAGATCCCCACACCTTCTAAAACCCACACTACCTGAGAAGCACACTCACTGCAGCTCCCCACACCTCCTATATCCCACATTACCTGAGCAGCACGTTCACTGCAGCTCCCCACACCTTCTCTAACCCACACTACCTGAGCAGCATGCTCACTGCAGCTCCCCACACCTCCTATAACACACACTACCTGAGCAGCACACTCACTGCAGCTCCCCACACCTCCTATAACACACACTACCTGAGCAGCACACTCACTGCAGCTCCCCACACCTCCTATAACACACACTACCTGAGCAGCACACTCACTGCAGCTCCCCACACCTCCTATAACCCACACTACCTGAGCAGCACACTCACTGCAGCTCCCCACACCTCCTTTAACCCACATTACCTGAGCAACACGCTCACTGCAGCGCCCCACACCTTCTATAACTCACACTACCTGAGCAACACACTCACTGCAGCGCCCCACACCTCCTATAACCCACACTACCTGAGCAGCACACTGACTGCAGCTCCCCACACCTCCTATAACACACACTACCTAAGCAGCACGTTCACTGCAGCTACCCACACCTTCTCTAACCTACACTACCTGAGCAGCACGCTCACTGTAGCTCCCCACACCTGCTCTAACCCACACTTCCTGAGCAGCACGCTCACTGCAGCTCCCCACACCTTCTCTAACCCACACTACCTGAGCAGCATGCTCACTGCAGCTCCCCACACCTTCTATAACCCACACTACCTGAGCAGCACGCTCACTGCAGCTCCCCACACCTCCTATAAAACACACTACCTGAGCAGCACGCTCACACCTCCTATAACACACACTATCTGAGCAGCACACTCACTGCAGCTCCCCACACCTCCTATAACACACACTACCTGAGCAGCACGCTCACTGCAGCTCCCACACCTTCTCTAACCCACACTACCTGAGCAGCATGCTCACTGCAGCTCCCCACACCTCCTATAACACACACTACCTGAGCAGCACACTCACTGCAGCTCCCCACACCTCCTATAACCCACACTACCTGAGCAGCACACTCACTGCAGCGCCCCACACCTCCTATAACCCACACTACCTGAGCAGCACACTCACTGCAGATCCCCACACCTTCTAAAACCCACACTACCTGAGAAGCACACTCACTGCAGCTCCCCACACCTCCTATATCCCACATTACCTGAGCAGCACGTTCACTGCAGCTACCCACACCTTCTCTAACCTACACTACCTGAGCAGCACACTCACTGTAGCTCCCCACACCTGCTCTAACCGACACTACCTGAGCAGCATGCTCACTGCAGCTCCCCACACCTTCTATAACCCACACTGCCTGAGCAGCACGCTCACTGCAGCTCCCCACACCTCCTATAACACACACTACCTGAGCAGCACGCTCACTGCAGCTCCCCACACCTCCTATAACACACACTACCTGAGCAGCACACTCACTGCAGCTCCCCACACCTCCTATAACACACACTACCTGAGCAGCACACCCACTGCAGCTCCCCACACCTCCTATAACTCACACTACCTGAGCAGCACGCCCACTGCAGCTCCCCACACCTCCTATAACACACACTACCTGAGCAGCACACCCACTGCAGCTCCCCACACCTCCTATAACACACACTACCTGAGCAGCACACCCACTGCAGCTCCCCACACCTCCTATAACCCACACTACCTGAGCAGCACGCTCACTGCAGCTCCCCACACCTCCTATAACACACACTACCTGAGCAGCACACCCACTGCAGCTCCCCACACCTCCTATAACACACACTACCTGAGCAGCACGCTCACTACAGCTCCCCACACCTCCTATAACCCACACTACCTGAGCAGCACACCCACTGCAGCTCCCCACACCTCCTATAACACACACTACCTGAGCAGCACACCCACTGCAGCTCCCCACACCTCCTATAACACACACTACCTGAGCAGCACGCTCCCTACAGCTCCCCACACCTCCTATAACCCACACTACCTGAGCAGCACGCTCACTGCAGCTCCCCACACCTCCTATAACCCACACTACCTGAGCAGCACGCTCACTGCAGCTCCCCACACCTCTTATAACACACACTACCTGAGCAGCACATTCTATCACCTGCATTTTACTTTCTATTCCACATTAGAGGAAAGAGTTGTATTGAGCAGCTGTATCACAACAATGTGGAGTAACTTTACAGAGAACTTTATATCTGCTCCCACACCATTGTCCTCATTCTATCGTCAATCAAAATGCAACAAAAATGTCAGTTAACGTGCAGACAGTATTGAGTGTGCCTCGTGGGAATTCTGGAACGTATTTTTTTTTACATACGTACTTTGAAAAAGAGAAATCTCAATTTAATCCTTTACAATTAATATAAGAAATGTTATCCCTTACTATTAGAAGAACAGTTCCAGGACGTGCTAGTGTAATACAGAATGGGACCGATGTCTGCAGGTGGGAGGAGTGAGATGATGTTTTGGATGCTAGAAGTCCCTCTGAGTTAAAATGAATTTTAGATTGAGCCACGGTTGTGAAACTCCAGCCTTACAGAGTTCTGTGAACTACAAATCCCAGAATTCTTTGAATGCAATAAATGGGCAGAGAATTATGGGTGGTGTAGTGCAACAACATTTAGGGGGACCAGGGAATGTGCCAACCCCACATTGAATTACTAGCTGCAGAGCCTCAGCTGTCGTCCAGCATAAATAGGGAGGATTACGGTTTATTTGCCCTACTTATCGATTATTTTATTCTTCGTCATTGCTTTAATTTTATTCTCTGTGTCACAATCCATTTCCCAATATCAATCGGCGTATCAGATATCACCCTCAGCACACACCCAGTCTTTCGTTATGCCTCACTGCCATTTTCTCAAGATCCCCCATTCACAGAGACAATCAGCAAGTTCAAACAAACATTTTCTTGGCTGTGATCATAGCACTGGGAGTATTTATACCACCTGGGTATTTACCTGTGTCCTGTTTCAACACAATAAACAATTAGTGGAACCGAAGTAAATAAAACAACAGTTAAAGACAAATTTAGAAACACTGAAATGTCAACTTGGGACGACAAGCCAATCAACGGACAAAATAAACAAAGAGCATACACTGGTTTAAGATAGCATGGCGCACTCTGGTTCAGGCATACGGTATACACGGTCTATTCCTGTTACCCAGAGAGCCAATCGAGCGTCCGCTGAGGCTGAATGTCTGTCATGGGAAAAGGCATCTTGAGTATAAACGAAATCTTACATGGAGTTTTGTTTTCCCACATTGAATACGGTTCTTGTGGGCATTTGTTTTAAATCTGGCTTTAGAGTTTTGGAGCATTTGGTATAAATTGGTAGATTTAGGGGAATGGACAGCGTGTTTGAGCAGTGGATTTTCTTTGTTCAAAGAGTCCAGTCATATATAGCCAAATATAAGGATTTTAGAGGATGGCGGGGCTGGTACCATAATGATAGACCCGCAATAGCACATGCACACCAGCTCTCAATGATTCCCTACAGGGAAGCATTGGATTGGCTGAGATCATCAATACTGATGATCTCAGCTGATGAGTTGAGGCAGTCGCAGTGAGACCAGTGCACTGCGGGATATACGGTAAGTACATCTTACCTTTTAAATCTTTTTAAACCCTCACAGTCAGACCTCAATAGCGAGGAGAAACCTATAGCATTGTAATACATGTTTGTAACCCAAATTCTGTAGGGTTCCTTCAATGGCTGAAACATTCCCTCTATAGTACAAACATTCACTTTATCTTAAATCTTAAAAAATGACATTAAAATGATTTAAAAATAAAAAAAAGGTGTCAATATAAATAAAAACACAGATGGTAGAAGTTATTAAGGATATTCCCGATGTGTTCAGTCTTGGTAAATCAGAGGATATTTTGTGAAATATAGATTTCACTTCCGTAGAATGCGAAGCTGGAAAACCAGTGACAGCAAATGGCATATAACAATGACACGCATAGTGCTACATACTGGTAATAGAAAAAACAACAACAACGTTGTCCGTCACAGGAATTATTAAAACCAGTGGCATGTTTTGGATGAAAACTATTTTACTTCAAAATAAAACAACTAATGTGTAAAATGAAATTTTTTTCAATTAGTGACTGGAACACATTTCTCATAGTTCTAGATACTTACAGGGTTATTTACTAATGTGAGAATTGTTAGGAATTCTAAGTGAATTACAAATCTTAGTCCAAATTAGCAAAACTGAAGGTATAGCGGACTCATTTTGGCCTTAACAGGACACTATAGTCACCCAGACCACTTCAGCTCAATGAAGTGGTCTGGGTGCCAGTTCCCTCAGGTTTTAACCCTTCAGATGTAAACATAGCAGTTTCAGAGAAACTATGTTTACATAGCCGGGTTAATCCAGCCTCTAGCGGCTGTCTTCCTGACAGCCGCTAGAGGCGCATCTGCGACGCTGGATGCGAAATTCGCATCCAGTGTGCAGAACGTCTATAGGAGAGAATTGAGAAATGCTTTCCTACTGACTGTTTGAATGCGCGCGCGGCACTTGCCGCGCATGCGCATTCAGCTCCACTCGGGAGCGGACGTTGCGGGGGAGGAGAGGTCACTAGCTGCGAGGGAGCCCGGCGCTGGATTAAGGTAAGTGGCTGAAGGGGTTTTAACGGGTTTAATGGGGAGGGGGACCCTAAGGGTTGGGGGCACTATAGTGTCAGGAAAATGGGTTTGTTTTCCTGACACTATAGTGATCCTTTAAATTTGAAATTTACTTTGAATTTTCAACAATTTTTACCTTAGTAAATAACACTTAGCATAATTTTTCTCTTTTATTACCAGCAATTGCAAGGACGAGACGTGTTTTTAATGGTTTTGTTGTTGCTTTTTAGTTTTGTTTTTTGGGGGGCGAAAGGGGGGAGTTTGCAGCTTTCGGTACATTTATATTTATCATTTTTTAAAATTCTATATTCACTGAATAAGATTTCAGAAACTGAATTTAATTTATATGTAATACTATATCCCATTGTACGGCACTACGAAATTTGTATATAAATAATAAAATTATTATTATTATTGTATCATTGTAATTTCCACGTAGAGAAGCATTTGGGTGGACTAGTGTGCATGCGCAGCATTTGAGGCACTGCCGCGATCCGTATCTCCTCATTGAGATATATTGACTGATTGAAAACATACCGGGAATGTTTATTGTTTTCTCTGACAAGGCAGCGTTTACATTGCAAGGACAGTCTTTTAGAGCGTCCACATTAAGCTGTAGTCGTTCTGTTGCTTAGAGTGTCCCTTTAACTTCTTCACACAGGTACCCCTGATGCATCCAGTGTTTGTTTATTTTTAGCGGTAACGACAAATGCACTGCTTTTCTCTTTAATGATTTTGCATTTTCCCCTGATTTCAATTGTTACACTTTGTAACTTTCTCACATTTTCCCAACATGTATTCTATCACGGTTTATGTTTAACCTTCTTCAGATTTAATACAATTGCAAGACTTGCAGAATTTAATAAAAAAGGGGGGATCGTGCACTTACGATCTAAGAAAAATAACTGTGTCAAAAAATAAAATTTCGATAATGGGTTTCTATTGTCTATTGTCTACACTTTGATCAATGTAGTGAAAATTGCACTATTGTGGTAATTGGTAAATAAATCGTACCCAGTAAATATTACTCGCATAAAACATTGTGAAAATACTTGTGCAGGTCTAACTTTTTATAACAAGCTGCAGTTTAATTAGTGAAAGATCTATTTTTATGCTGCTTATTAGTACATACTACACAAAGTGGTTTCTAACTGATATTATAAACTGGATTTGTAATATGACCTTAAATGCATTGTGTGTCAGATTCATTGCATCATTTACAGTCTCTTTAATTAGACCTGGTGGCTTATTCACTAAACAGCAAGTCGTGCGTGATGACGGCATTCAATACAGGCCTTGCACAATTTGAATCATTTTCTAATGATCGTTCTATGGAAGCCTTGCTTCATTAAGGCCTCAGAACGTTTACCAACTTGGGGAATTTGGTAAATGAATCCCTCTGTTTCCTAATGAAGACGTGTTCTATTAGAGCGACGAGATGTTGTGTAGATACGAGCCCTGTGGCAGTCTCCTCAGTAGAGAGTGTGTGGAGATTCCCCTCTGTTGCTGGGATGTAGTTACTATGTATGCAGGTTAATGGTTCCATGCAATAATTACCCCTGCTATTATAACATTAAAACACATTGTAAAAAGTGGAAATAGCATGAATGGACTTTCCACTTATCATATCCAAATGGTGGATCTAGCGCTATATAAACATCATGTTTAGCAATAAAAAAACAACCCTACCCTAGCAGTAAAGTAAAAGAAAGAAACAGTGCGTGGTCTTAGAACTGGAATACCGATCAGACGACCTTACCAGTAAGGGTCCCTAGGTAAGACACCTAACGATTCATATCCTGCCCACCTGCGAGAATAAAAATGAGAGGAGCCTTCGTCTGCACTAACACCAAAACAGTTAGTTACACAATGTTTGGACATTATCAAGAGCATTATCAAGAGCAATCTAGATTTACAACTAGAATTAGATATAGGAATAAATTCCCACATCCCTACTTGCTGAGGGTTGCTGACCTGAATCTCTGCCCCAAGATGGTATAACAGATATATAAAAAGAAAAGATGGTCAATGAGGCACTGTCCACAATCCCAACACACAGCATTAATGGTCCTCTGAATGCTTGACTTCCAGGTTCAAGGAGAAACATGGAGACATAAAGGCAAAGGAAGGCAGTAAGCTGGATCAACATCACAGAGGTGGAAAGATCTGTAGGTGGAAGGGTATCCGCATACTAGAGGCACGGGAAACAAAGGCTTACAGAATAAATGTCCTGTTTACCAAAAAATCCAGAGAGACTGAACAGTACTGGGATCAGAAAGCAACACCCTGAATAGGAACCAGCCAATATCTTTGGAAATATCTAGCACACATGAAGAGTTGGTCAGCACCTTCTGGGTCAAGTAAATTAGTAAGGATACATGAATGCCTAACAGCACAAATTAACCAACTACACACTACTAGCAACATCCTAACACACTTGTGTTATTGGTCATTAAGGACCCTCAGAAGGGAACAACACCATCTAACTACTGACCAGTCACCTGCCTCCCTACAACATGAATGGTCCTGTCAGGCAACATAGAAAAAACACCACAGGCTCAAAACAGCTGCAGGTGCATGCCTACGACACAATCATAATGGAATGCTTGGCTCTATATAAGGTTAACAAGACAATAGGAGCCTTCATCAGAACTCGATGGGCAAGTGGAAAACTACTAGCTGCCAATTCCAGGAGAATAACATAAGTGAACATTAAATGTGGCATGTACCAATGCTCTTCGGCAAAGGCCTCAACCCTCTCAGCCAGATCATCATAAAGAGTGGATACAGATACAGGTTTAAGAGTGGAACTACCATAAGCCACTTGCTCTACATGGATGACAAGCGTGAGTGGTATGTTGTGAGTGGGACATAGACTCAGTGATCCACCTAACTAGGATATACAGGATGGACATCAGAATAGATGTTCGAACTAGATAAGTTTGGGCAGATGATATAAAAAAAGAAGGAAGATGACCAGGAGAGAAGGAGTTAAAGTACGAGAAGGTCAAGTAGGAGATGTAGAGAACAGCTACTTAGTACCTGGGGGTACCACAAACAAATAACAATGAGGACAACTGTACCTCCAGATAGTCAGACAGGTTCTGAATTCCCATCTCTATGGCAAGACCAAGATCCATGCCATCCACACAAATGCCCTACCAGTCATCAGGATCTTGGTTGGAATCCTCCATACCTAGTAAGTATATTCTGGATTTTGACATCCATGGTAAACAGTTCTTCTCTTGGCCAGGTTATTATTATCTGTAAACATGCTCACGTTGTGTTGAATGGTGGCCAGGCCATAAGTCTGCCCTAAGTGGTGACACAAGTGGCGTCACTGGCACTCCACATAAACCCCCCTCCCCCCCTCTCCAAAACTACTTTGTTAGATCTCATGAAAAATTTCATCACTAATCAAGTTCCCTCTGTCACACCTCGGTCATTCACTAAAGTAAAAAAAGATGGGAATTCAAAGTGGATTTCAAATATAAAGGAACACTATAGTCACCAGAAAATTACATCTCAATGAAGCCCTGCAGATTTTTTGCTGTAAATCCTGTATTTTCAGAGAAAATGCAGTGTTTACATTACAGCCTAGTGACACCTCCACTGGCCACTCCTCAGATGGCTGCTAGAGGTGCTTCCTGGGTCAATGCTGCAAAGTGTGACTGACATTCATTGATTCAATGCATCTCTATGAGAAGATGCTGATTGGACAGGCTGGAGTTTGGTCCCGCCCCCAACCAGCCTCCTTTAAGTTTTTAGTCAACCCAATGCTTTTCCTTGGGAAAGCATTGGAATAGCTAAAATAATCAATTCTAATCATGTTCGCCAAGGAGGCGGGTTGGAGGGGGGCCAGCGCCGGCAGTCCCACACACAGGGCCGCCATCAGGGGGTGACAACCATGACGGTTGTCATGGGCCCGGCGGCCCTGGGGGGCCCGGACTGCTCTGGCAGTCCTGGGCCCCACTTTCCCTCCCTGCACACATAGATAGCGAATATCGCTATCTATGTGTGCAGCCGCGGGCCCCCGTCTCCCTGTTACCACAGAGGGGGCCCAGGCAGCACACAGACTCTTCTCCTCTCGTTTCTGCTAATAACTCTCGCGAGACCCGGTTGCCATGGCAACGCTCCGCGGGTCTCGCAAGAGTTATTGGAGGAGAGAGAAGAGGAGAAGCTGTGTGCTGCCTGGGCCCCCTCTGCGGTAACAGGGAAGCCGGGGGGCCCCACCATGCCACCGGACCACCAGGGATGGAAACTCCCCCCCTCCCTAGACACAGGTAAGCAGGGAGGGGGGAGAAACAATTTAAATAAATGTAATTTTTTTTTTTATTATGTTAAAATGCCCCTCCTCCCCCTCACCCCAGATTGCAAATTTACACACATACACTGACACAACACACACACTGCATACACTGACACAACACACACACACACAAACTACATACACTGACACAACACACACACACACACACACACACTACATACACTGACACAACACACACACACTGCATACACTGACACAACACACACACTGCATACACTGACACAACACACACTGCATACACTGACAACACACACACTGCATACACTGACACAACACACACACACTGCATACACTGACACAACACACACACACACTACATACACTGACACAACACACACACTGCATACACTGACACAACACACACACTGCATACACTGACACAACACACACACTATACACACACTATATACACTAACACAACACACACACACTATATACACTAACACAACACACACACACTACATACACTGACACAACACACACACTGCATACACTGACACAACACACACACTGCATACACTGACACAACACACACACTGCATACACTGACACAACACACACACTGCATACACTGACACAACACACACACAAACACACACACACACACACACTATATACACTAACACACACACACTACATACACTAACACAACACACACTACATACACTGACACAACACACACACACACTACATACACTGACAAAACACACACTACATACACTGACACAACACACACACACGCACTACATACACTGACACAACACACACACTGCATACACTGACACAACACACACACTGCATACACTGACAACACACACACACTACATACACTGACACAACACACACACACTATATACACTAACACAACACACACACACACTACATACACTAACACAACACACACACACTGCTTACACTGGCACAACACACACACACACACTGCTTACACTGGCAAAACACACACACACTACATACACTGACACAACACACACACTACATACACTGACACAACACACACACTGCATACACTGACACAACACACACACTGCATACACTGACACAACACACACTCTGCATACACTGACACAACACACACTCTGCATACACTAACACAACACACACTGCATACACTAACACAACACACACTCTGCATACACTAATACTGCATACACTAATACAACACACACTGCATACACTAACACAACATACATACTGCATACACTAACACAACACACAACACACACACACACTGCATACACTAACACACACAGTGCATACACTAATACAATACACACACTGTATTCACTAATACAACATGCACTCTGCATACACTACACACTAACCCACTCACTGCATCCACTATACTGACACACACTCTGCATTCGCTACATATTAACACACTCTGCATTCACTACACTAGCACACTCTCTGCATCTGCTACACACTAACACACTCTCTGCATTCACTACACATTAACACACTGCATCCGCTACACACTAACACACACTCTGCATCCGCAACACACTCTCTGCATTCACTACACATTAACACACACTCTGCATTCACTACACATTTACACACACTCTGCATTCACTACACATTTACACACACTCTGCATTCACTGCACTAACACACACACACTAAATGCATTACACTGACACACTCTGCATTCACTACACACTAACACACACTCTGCATTCACTAAACTATGCACACACTCTGCATTCACTAAACTATGCACACACTCTGCATTCACTATACTGACACACACTCTGCATTAACTGTACACACAGCATCCACTACACAAACATCCTGTATTCACAGTACACACACTACATCCACCACAAATTGAAACACTCTGCATTCACTATACACAGACACTGCGTCTAATACACACACTGCATCCACTACAGACACTGCATCCACTAAACACATTTCATCTAGTACATACAAACACACACTACATCACTGTACACACACTACATCCACTACTCAAACACACTTTGCGTTAACTATACACACTGCATCCGCTACACAAACACACCCTCTGCATTCACTACACATTAACACACTGCATCCGCTACACACTAACACACACTCTGCATCCGCTACACACTAACACATTCTCTGCATTCACTACACATTAACACACACTCTGCATTCACTACACATTAACACACACTCTGCATTCACTACACATTTACACACACTCTGCATTCACTACACATTTACACACACTCTGCATTCACTGCACTAACACACACACACTAAATGCATTACACTGACACACTCTGCATTCACTACACACTAACACACACTCTGCATTCATTACACACTAACACACACTCTGCATTCACTAAACTATGCACACACTCTGGATTCACTATACTGACACACACTCTGCATTAACTGTACACACAGCATCCACTACACAAACATCCTGTATTCACAGTACACACACTACATCCACCACAAATTGAAACACTCTGCATTCACTATACACAGACACTGCGTCTAATACACACACTGCATCCACTACAGACACTGCATCCACTAAACACATTTCATCTAGTACATACAAACACTACATCCACTACACAAACACACACTACATCACTGTACACACACTACATCCACTACTCAAACACACTTTGCGTTCACTATACACACTGCATCCGCTACACAAACACACACTCTGCATTCACTGCACAAACAGTATCTAATACACACAAACACTACATCCATTACACACATTCTAATTCACTTCCACTATACACACCACATTCAGTCCCGCATCATTGTCAGCGGACTAGGTAGGGCGTGGGCGGGCCCGGGAGGGAGGGGGCAGGGGGGGCCCAGACCTTGTGCTTTGTCAGGGGCCCCAAAATTTCTGATGGCAGCCCTGCCCACACAGCACTGGAAATAAGGTAAGTTTACTTACCTTTTGGGGGGGGAGGCAAGCCACCTAAAAGGTGGTTTTAACAACATAGGATCAGTAATATATATTCTTGACCCTATAATGTTCCTTTAAGGACAAAATTGTCATGACCAAAATAGAATTGACTTTTGAATTTGAATTAGAATTTTCGTGCTTTGGCTAGTTAGGCTTACATTTTGAAGTTAACTTTGAATTGTTGGAACTTCTCCAATAAGTTAAGTTGTTCTCCAATAAATCCCAGCTGACGTTTTTTTCTGTGTGTTAATTAGTCTCCTTTCAATATATATTTGTTTGTTATAGGTTATTATGTGCGATTAATTTGGCGACAGGTCTTTGAAATCTATTCATAATCTAACTTTCTCTTGAGGTGTAATCGGCAATGCGTGACAATTTTCCTGCAGTACGCTCGTGCAAGCCCATAACAGAGGATAAGTATAATGGAGGTTGTAATTGAGGTGACCTATGTATAAAGAAAAGGTGCCATTTTAATCTCACTGCAATTATCAGCTTAACTTTTCTTTTTTCCAACAAGTGCCAAGTAAATTATCATCCATTTACTGCTTTTAGCCAGTATGGCTAAGCCAGATTGTGAATAATTTGTGGTGTCCAAGTGAGCTGCATTATAAAGTCCCCCTTCTATTCTACCGCCCGATCTGCCCACCTAAATTACCCCATGACGTGGCAAGCCACGGATGCCTGCACATTCGATGTACGAGCAACTTTTTAGCAAATATTTGGTGTCTACTCCCAAGAGACAGAAAGTGGTCTAGGATACTAATCATAAATCAAACATCATCATTATGTGTGTTTATTTCTACAATGTGTCAAAATAACTATTTTTCTATATTCCATTTTAGTTGATAATAGGAGATTCTGATTGATTGTTACTTGATTGGTGGTTTTATTCTGCTGATCTGGGTGATAACCGGGCTGTGGATAAACGGAGCGAGTCGTTTAGTTGGAAAGAAAGGTAACACAGGACTTGTACAGAAAATATGATACCCAGCTCTTAGAACTGATTAATAGAGTCACCCTATAAATATGAAGATACAAATGTAAGTGGACTGCACACCTTTTATTTATTGTTCAATCCACAAGGACAGAACCCATATGTCAATAGTGACATAACATCAATCACAGTTGACAAAACATAGCTAGACATACAGTACACTGGGTACAACATGTGGAAAAAGGGTTTTGTAGTTAAAGGGATCCTATAGTGCCAGAAAAACAAAGCTGTTTTCCTGGCACTATAGGGTTAATAGATCCCCCCCTCCCTAGCGCCCCCCTCCCGCAGGGCTAAAGGGGTTAAAACCCCTTCTGTCACTTACCTGAAACAGCACCGATGTTCCTCGGCACTGGGTTAGGCTCCGCCCACGCTCCTCCCCCGCAGAAGTTCAGCCAGCGGGGGAGACCTAATGCGCATGTTCAGCAATGGACACGCACGCTTTAGACCTCCCCATAGGAAAGCATTATTCAATGCTTACATATGGGGAAAATCTGATTATGGAGGTCCGTGAGGACGTCCAGCGTAAGATAACGGACCAAAAGTCAGACACTGAAATGTAATTTTTCTAAGCTTCACAAAACTTGAGGAAAAGCGGAGCTACATTTTGTCAAGCCGTCAGCTGAGGTAAAATACGCCCTTTCTCTGGAGGATCCCATGGTTTTGTGCGTTCCATCATAAATATTTACAGAGCTGACGTCGTCTCCTGCAGATAAAGTGGCAGACGTTGAAGAGGGCTTTGTGGAAGAAAATGGTGGCACCCGCGAGAGACAGGTTCAGGTAGTGCAAATACTAGCTATTAACTTTAAACTTCCAAGTGAAAGACATAATACATGTAGCAGACTGGGTCAACTGTCCGTTCATTTCCCGAACCAAGACTAAATCCCCCCTTTATACCCACCAAACATCGACCACCCTCTGGCTCATTTACTTCAAAGTAATCCATTATTTTAAGTACTTTCCCTGAGTGGCGGACAATTCGTATGACAGCGGAGATACCCAGTCGGGGCTCAAAGTTTGGCAAGTGTAAACTGCCCAACTCAACTACTCATATTTGTGGATTCGGAAGTTGGAAAAAAACAAAACATAGTGACAGATGTTTCCCTGAACCATCTAAACTCACAGGGATATTTACTACAGTAAGAATTCAAAGTGAATTTCACATTTAAGGCTATTGTAGCTGAAGTGGGAGCATAACTGATAATTCCCTTTGAATTCTTACTTTAGTTAATAAACCCTTTAGTTTGACATATAACCCTGAGTGCCTGTATCTGATGGAAAGGAAATGTAACACTAAAGGAATGGATAGATTTAATCCTCTACATTAAAACAACTTCCTTTGGTAGTCACATCTACAATTTAACTTCCCAACTGTAAATAAATTAATCTGCCAGAACACACCTGTATTTGCTTAAGGGGACACTCCACTACCTAAAATAAAATAAAAATCACCATTTAATAGATATACCCTAATCAAAAAATGCTTGCTTTTAATTATGCATTTTTTTTATAGTTAAAAACAGCACTTTGCAGGCCCTCCCGTTCTAAGCCCGCCCAGACTGTAGGTGGCCGTCCAATCACAGACTTCCCAATGCAGCTCAATGAGAAGTCTTTGCAAGTGCTTTGAGCAGTTGCTGCCTCTTGAGTTTCTCTCCACTGAACTAACCAACCAGGAAGTAACAGGACCAGGTGTCTGATTGACAGCCAGGAGGTTTAATAAGGTTAATTCATAAACTTGTCAATTTCTATTGAAATCTGCATTCTTTGTAAAAATTGTAAAGAAGGACTTCTCATACAACGATCATCACCACCAGGCAGGCACTGGCAAGTCGCTGTGAATCCTGTTTGGGACTTTGCAGTATCAGAGCTCCTCCACCATTAGTTACACAACCTAAAAAACCTGTATTACCAATTATTTGGCTAACACAATATTTACAAGAAACAGCTCTAATATCAAACAGAACTCACGTTGGACACACGTCCCAATAAATGATCCAATCACAAAACCAGCATCTGAAATGATCCAATTTAAGCAAAATATCCAGTAGAATAACACAATTAACAAATCTGGCACTTTCTCCAGCAACAGGTAACCTAGAGTGTATCATAAAGAGTGTACAGCACAGAGTACATCATGCAGAGTGTAGAGCACAGAGTGTACAGCACAGAGTACATCATACAGAGTGTATCATACAGAGTGTATCATACAGAGTGTACAGCACAGCGTACATCATACAGAGTGTATCATACAGAGTGTACAGCACAGAGTACATCATGCAGAGTGTAGAGCACAGAGTGTACAGCACAGCGTACATCATACAGAGTGTATCATACAGAGTGTACAGCACAGAGTACATCATACAGAGTGTATCATACAGAGTGTACAGCACAGAGTACATCATACAGAGTGTACAGCACAGAGTGTACAGCACAGAGTACATCACACAGAGTGTACAGCACAGAGTACATCATACAGAGTGTATCATACAGAGTGTACAGCACAGAGTGCATCATGCAGAGTATACAGCACAGAGTGTACAGCACAGAGTACATCACACAGAGTGTAAAGCACAGAGTACATCATACAGAGTGTACAGCACAGAGTGTACAGCACAGAGTGTACAGCACAGCGTACATCATACAGAGTGTATCATACAGAGTGTACAGCACAGAGTGCATCATGCAGAGTGTACAGCACAGAGTGTACAGCACAGAGTACATCATACAGAGTGTATCATACAGAGTGTACAGCACAGAGTGCATCATGCAGAGTATACAGCACAGAGTGTACAGCACAGAGTACATCACACAGAGTGTAAAGCACAGAGTACATCATACAGAGTGTACAGCACAGAGTGTACAGCACAGCGTACATCATACAGAGTGTATCATACAGAGTGTACAGCACAGAGTGCATCATGCAGAGTGTACAGCACAGAGTGTACAGCACAGAGTACATCATACAGAGTGTACAGCACAGAGTGTATCATACAGAGTGTACATGATACAGAGTACATCATAGAGGATGTACAGAACAGAGTACATCATACAGAGTGTACTGCACAGAATGCATCATAGAGAGTGCACATCACATAGTACATCATACAGAGTGTACAGCACAGAGTACATCATACAGAGTGTATCATACAGAGTGTACAGCACAGAGTACATCATACAGAGTGTATCATACAGAGTGTACAGCACAGAGTGTATCATACAGAGTTTACATCACAGAGTACATCATACAGAGTGTATCATACAGAGTGTACAGCACAGAGTACATCATACAGAGTGTACAGCACAGAGTGTACAGCACAGAGTACATCACACAGAGTGTACAGCACAGAGTACATCATACAGAGTGCACAGCACAGAGTACATCATGCAGAGTGTAGAGCACAGAGTGTACAGCACAGAGTACATCATACAGAGTGTATCATACAGAGTGTATCATACAGAGTGTACAGCACAGCGTACATCATACAGAGTGTATCATACAGAGTGTACAGCACAGAGTACATCATGCAGAGTGTAGAGCACAGAGTGTACAGCACAGCGTACATCATACAGAGTGTATCATACAGAGTGTACAGCACAGAGTACATCATACAGAGTGTATCATACAGAGTGTACAGCACAGAGTACATCATACAGAGTGTACAGCACAGAGTGTACAGCACAGAGTACATCACACAGAGTGTACAGCACAGAGTACATCATACAGAGTGTATCATACAGAGTGTACAGCACAGAGTGCATCATGCAGAGTATACAGCACAGAGTGTACAGCACAGAGTACATCACACAGAGTGTAAAGCACAGAGTACATCATACAGAGTGTACAGCACAGAGTGTACAGCACAGCGTACATCATACAGAGTGTATCATACAGAGTGTACAGCACAGAGTGCATCATGCAGAGTGTACAGCACAGAGTGTACAGCACAGAGTACATCATACAGAGTGTATCATACAGAGTGTACAGCACAGAGTGCATCATGCAGAGTATACAGCACAGAGTGTACAGCACAGAGTACATCACACAGAGTGTAAAGCACAGAGTACATCATACAGAGTGTACAGCACAGAGTGTACAGCACAGCGTACATCATACAGAGTGTATCATACAGAGTGTACAGCACAGAGTGCATCATGCAGAGTGTACAGCACAGAGTGTACAGCACAGAGTACATCATACAGAGTGTACAGCACAGAGTGTATCATACAGAGTGTACATGATACAGAGTACATCATAGAGGATGTACAGAACAGAGTACATCATACAGAGTGTACTGCACAGAATGCATCATAGAGAGTGCACATCACATAGTACATCATACAGAGTGTACAGCACAGAGTACATCATACAGAGTGTATCATACAGAGTGTACAGCACAGAGTACATCATACAGAGTGTATCATACAGAGTGTACAGCACAGAGTGTATCATACAGAGTTTACATCACAGAGTACATCATACAGAGTGTATCATACAGAGTGTACAGCACAGAGTACATCATACAGAGTGTACAGCACAGAGTGTACAGCACAGAGTACATCACACAGAGTGTACAGCACAGAGTACATCATACAGAGTGTACAGCACAGAGTACATCACACAGAGTGTATCATACAGAGTGTACAGCACAGAGTGCATCATGCAGAGTATACAGCACAGAGTGTACAGCACAGAGTACATCACACAGAGTGCATCATGCAGAGTATACAGCACAGAGTGTACAGCACAGAGTACATCACACAGAGTGTAAAGCACAGAGTACATCATACAGAGTGTATCATACAGAGTGTACAGCACAGAGTGCATCATGCAGAGTATACAGCACAGAGTGTACAGCACAGAGTACATCACACAGAGTGTAAAGCACAGAGTACATCATACAGAGTGTATCATACAGAGTGTACAGCACAGAATGCATCATAGAGAGTGCACATCACATAGTACATCATACAGAGTGTATCATACAGAGTGTACAGCACAGAGTACATCATACAGAGTGTATCATACAGAGTGTACAGCACAGAGTACATCATACAGAGTGTACAGCACAGAGTGTACAGCACAGAGTACATCACACAGAGTGTACAGCACAGAGTGTATCATACAGAGTGTATCATACAGAGTGTACAGCACAGAGTACATCATACAGAGTGTACAGCACAGAGTGTATCATACAGAGTGTATCATACAGAGTGTACATCACAGAGTACATCATACAGAGTGTATCATACAGAGTGTACTGAACAGAGTACATCATACAGAGTGTATCATACAGAGTGTACAGCACACAGTGTATAATACAGGGTGTATCATACAGAGTGTACAGCACAGAGTGTACAGCACAGAGTACATCACACAGAGTGTACAGCACAGAGTGCATCATACAGAGTGTATCACACAACGACCGCCTCACAGAGTGCGTCATAGAGAGACAGTCTCACAGAGTGTGGTGGTATACCCTCTCGAGGATGGGTTACTACCACCTGTGGTCGCCCCTTCCCAGTTGTGCCCAGTCCTAGAGTGATTATAGCTGCTAGCCAGTGATTATAGTTGCTCGCAGAAGGGCACTCGTGGTATCACCAAAACACTAGTTGAGACTTAAAGGGACACTATAGTCACCTGAACAACTTTAGCTTAATGAAGCAGTTGTGGTGTATAGAACATGCCCCTGCAGCCTCACTGATCAATACTCTGCCATTTAGGAGTTAAATCCCTTTGTTTATGAACCTTAGTCACACCTCCCTGCATGTGACTTGCACAGCCTTCCATAAACACTTCCTGTAAAGAGAGCCCTATTTAGGCTTTCTTTATTGCAAGTTCTGTTTAATTAAGATTTTCTTATCCCCTGTTATGTTAATAGTTTGCTAGACCCTGCAAGAGCCTCCTGTATGTGATTAAAGTTCAATTTAGAGATTGAGATACAATTATTTAAGGTAAATTACATCTGTTTGAAAGTGAAACCAGTTTTTTTTTTCATGCAGGCTCTGACAATCATAGCCAGGGGAGGTGTGGCTAGGGCTGCATAAACAGAAACAAAGTGATTTAACTCCTAAATTACAGTGAATTGAGCAGTGAAATTGCAGGGGAATGATCTATACACTAAAACTGCTTTATTTAGCTAAAGTAATTTAGGTGACTATAGTGTTCCTTTAATGAAGGATGAAACAGAACTGTTTATTTAAGGCAAGATACACAGTATTTATGCATAGACCCCCAGCAGAGGGTCTCCATTCAAAGTAACATGAAAACATAAGCCCGCCCAGGCGTCCCTGTGTCTGGTATCTCCCTGACTCAGGAAGCCGAACACACCAAAACCACAAAAATACACACAGTACAGTAACGCACACATGCCATACATCCCCAAATAGCTCCTGGTCCCAGCTATGATCCCTGCAAATAGCGGAGCTATCAGATTTTCAGAACCCGAAAAATCGTCATACAAAGTCTGGGCTTGAGGTTCTGTACATACTCGAAAATAGCTCCACAGAATCACTTGGTTTCGGCCGGTGAATTCAAAGTTCCACCAATTTGCACCAATCGGCTCTCAGGGAGGGGAGGTGTCTCGCTGGCCAATCGGGAAAAGGGGGCGCTAAATCAACTTGCACCAATTGGCGCTCAGGAAGGGGAGGTGTTCCACCGGCCAATAGGGAGAAAGGGCACAAAACCAGTTTGAATGGAAGCCCTTCTCCTATTGGCTGGCATGGACTTCCAGGCAGTCAGCGGGACTCTGCGGCCATAAAGCTGACTCATAGTACCAGGGGGCTCGTGTCTCTCTCCGGTGGATATCTCCATGTAGGTAGCACCGGAGAGAGACATGGGTGGCTCGTCACATAGTCTCACAGAGTGCATCCTACAGAGAAGCCTCACAGAGTGTGTCATACAGAGAAAGTCTCGCACATTGCGTCACAGAGAGACAGCCTCACAGAGTGCATCATACAAAGACAGCCTCACAGAGTATGTCATACAGAGACAGTCTCGCACAGACAGTCTCGCACATTGCATCATAGAGAGACAGCCTCACAAAGTGCATCATATAGAGACAGCCTCACAGAGTGCATCATACAAAGACAGCCTCACAGAGTGCATCATACAAAGACAGCCTCACAGAGTGCGCCACACAGAGACAGCCTCACAGAGTGCGTCAAACAGAGACAGCCTCACAGAGTGCGTCAAACAGAGACAGCCTCACAGAGTGCGTCATACAGAGACAGCCTCACAGAGTGCATCATACAGAGACAGCCTCACAGAGTGCATCATACAGAGACAGCCTCACAGAGTGCACTATACAGAGACAGCCTCACAGAGTGCGTCAAACAGAGACAGCCTCAAAGAAAGTGTCATACAGAGACAGCCTCACAGAGTGCATCATACAGAGACAGCCTCACAGAGTGCGCCATACAGAGAGAGCCTCACAGAGTGAGTCACACAGAGACAGCCTCACAGAGTGCGTCATACAGAGACAGCCTCACAGAGTGCGCCATACAGAGACAGCCTCACAGAGTGCGCCATACAGAGACAGCCTCACAGAGTGCATCATACAGAGACAGCCTCACAGCGTGTGCCATACAGAGACAGCCTCACAGAGTGCGCCATACAGAGACAGCCTCACAGCGTGCATCATACAGAGACAGCCTCACAGAGTGCGCCATACAGAGACAGCCTCACAGAGTGCGCCATACAGAGACAGCCTCACAGAGTGCGTCATACAGAGACAGCCTCACAGAGTTTATCATTGTGTAGATTACAGAAGGTCCCATAACGTGGCAGTACCTGTGCTTGGTACCTGCTGACCAGTCCTCTTGCTGGGATGCTGTGTCTACCTCTAAAGTCTGTAGATATCTCTCCAGGTGAGGGCCCAGGTGAGCTCAGTAGATCCCTCTCCAGGTGAGAGCCCAGGTTAGGTCAGTAGATCTCTCTCCAGGTGAGAGCCCAGGTGAGGTCAGTAGATCTCTCTCCAGGTGAGAGCCCAGGTGAGGTCAGTAGATCTCTCTCCAGGTGAGAGCCCAGGTGAGGTCAGTAGATCTCTCTCCAGGTGAGAGGCCAGGTGAGTTCTGTAAATATATATTTAGGTAAGAACCCAGGTAAGCTCTGAAGAGCCCAGGTAGCGGATACACTCAGTACAAACTCAGTACATCCAGCTAGGCAGTGTGTTCTACAGGTAAATCCTCACATTCCACAGGTAAACACGCTGCATAGCAACCTGGAAACTGTGAGATCAAGTGTGAACTCTCACTCGTGGGGCAGAGCTGGCCCTTTGTTATGCTAATACCGGGTACTGGAAGGCACTTGTGTGTCCTTGACAGCACAGAGACTCTCTGCAGGAGAGCAGCTAACCCTTTCACTGCCATGTGGGACTGCATTCCTCAGGTGCAGGATCTCACATAGGTGCCTTATAAAGAACTACATGTACCCATATTGTGCCTTATACAGAACTAGGTATTTCCATACTGTACCTTATACTTACACAGTTATTTGCTAAATTTCTATACTGTATCATAGACCCAGCCAGGTATTTCTATACTGTAATATATACCCAGCCAGGTATTTCTATACCATAATATATACCCAGCCAGGTATTTCTATACTGTATTATATACCCAGCCAGGTATTTCTATACCATAATATATACCCAGCCAGGTATTTCTATACTGTATTATATACCCAGCCAGGTATTTCTATACTGTAATATATACCCAGCCAGGTATTTCTATACCATAATATATACCCAGCCAGGTATTTCTACACCGTAATATATACCCAGCCAGGTATTTCTATACAGTAATACATACCCAGCCAGGTATTTCTATACCGTAATATATACCCAGCCAGGTATTGCTATACTGTATCATATATCCAGCCAGGTATTTCTATATGGTATCATATACCCAGCCAGGTATTTCTATACCGTAATATATACTCAGACAGGTATTTTTATACTGTAATATATACCCAGCCAGGTATTTCTATACTGTAATACATACCCGGCCAGGTATTTCTATACTGTAATATATACCCAGCCAGGTATTACTATACCGTAATATATACCCAGCCAGGTATTTCTATACTGTATCATAGACCCAGCCAGGTATTTCTATACTGTAATATATACCCAGCCAGGTATTTCTATACTGTAATATATACCCAGCCATGTATTTCTATACCGTAATACATACCCAGCCAGGTATTTCTATACTGTATCATAGACCCAGCCAGGTATTTCTATTCCGTAATATATACTCAGACAGGTATTTTTATACTGTAATATATACCCAGCCAGGTATTTCTATACTGTATCATAGACCCAGCCAGGTATTTCTATACTGTAATATATACCCAGCCATGTATTTCTATACCGTAATACATACCCAGCCAGGTATTTCTATACTGTATCATAGACCCAGCCAGGTATTTCTATTCCGTAATATATACTCAGACAGGTATTTTTATACCGTAATATATACCCAGCCAGGTATTGCTATACTGTATCATATATCCAGCCAGGTATTTCTATATGGTATCATATACCCAGCCAGGTATTTCTATACCGTAATATATACTCAGACAGGTATTTTTATACTGTAATATATACCCAGCCAGGTATTTCTATACTGTAATACATACCCAGCCAGGTATTTCTATACTGTAATATATACCCAGCCAGGTATTTCTATACCGTAATATATACTCAGCCAGGTATCTCTATACCGTAATATATACCCAGCCAGGTATTTCTATACTGTAATATATACCCAGCCAGGTATTTCTATACTGTAATATATACCCAGCCAGGTATTTCTATACCGTAATATATACTCAGCCAGGTATCTCTATACCGTAATATATACCCAGCCAGGTATTTCTATACCGTAATACATACCCAGCCAGGTATTTCTATACTGTATCATAGACCCAGCCAGGTATTTCTATACTGTAATATATACCAGCCAGGTATTTCTATACTGTACTATATACCCAGCCAGGTATTTCTATACCGTAATATATACCCAGCCAGGTATTTCTATACTGTATCATAGACCCAGCCAGGTATTTCTATACTGTAATACATACCCAGCCAGGTATTCTATACTGTATCATAGACCCAGCCAGGTATTTCTATACCGTAATATATACCCAACCAGGTATTTCTATACTCTGACACAAGTCCCTGCTCCCTGCACATGGGTCATACCCAGCTTCTAGGTTGTCCTATACTCTTCCCTAGTCTTTAATATGTTAAGAAGTCCATAGAACATACCCAGCCAGGTATTTCTATACCGTAATATATACGCAGCCAGGTATTTCTATACTGTATCATATATCCAGCCAGGTATTTCTATATGGTATCATATACCCAGCCAGGTATTTCTATTCCGTAATATATACTCAGACAGGTATTTTTATACTGTAATATATACCCAGCCAGGTATTTCTATACTGTAATACATACCCAGCCAGGTATTTCTATACTGTAATATATACCCAGCCAGGTATTTCTATACCGTAATATATACCCAGCCAGGTATTTCTATACTGTATCATAGACCCAGCCAGGTATTTCTATACTGTAATATATACCCAGCCAGGTATTTCTATACCGTAATACATACCCAGCCAGGTATTTCTATACTGTATCATAGACCCAGCCAGGTATTTCTATACCGTAATATACACTGCGTGCAGAATTATTAGGCAAATGAGTATTTTGACCACATCATCCTCTTTATGCATGTTGTCTTACTCCAAGCGGTATAGGCTCGAAAGCCTACTACCAATTAAGCATATTAGGTGATGTGCATCTCTGTAATGGGAAGGGGTGTGGTCTAATGACATCAACACCCTATATCAGGTGTGCATAATTATTAGGCAACCTCCTTTCCTTTGGCAAAATGGGTCAAAAGAAGGACTTGACAGGCTCAGAAAAGTTAAAAATAGTGAGATATCTTGCAGAGGGATGCAGCACTCTTAAAATTGCAAAGCTTCTGAAGCGTGATCATCGAACAATCAAGCGTTTCATTCAAAATAGTCAACAGGGTCGCAAGAAGCGTGTGGAGAAACCAAGGCGCAAAATAACTGCCCATGAACTGAGAAAAGTCAAGCGTGCAGCTGCCAAGATGCCACTTGCCACCAGTTTGGCCATATTTCAGAGCTGCAACATCACTGGAGTGCCCGAAAGCACAAGGTGTGCAATACTCAGAGACATGGCCAAGGTAAGAAAGGCTGAAAGACGACCACCACTGAACAAGACACACAAGCTGAAACGTCAAGACTGGGCCAAGAAATATCTCAAGACTGATTTTTCTAAGGTTTTATGGACTGATGAAATGAGAGTGAGTCTTGATGGGCCAGATGGATGGATTGGTAAAGGGCAGAGAGCTCCAGTCCGACTCAGACGCCAGCAAGGTGGAGGTGGAGTACTGGTTTGGGCTGGTATCATCAAAGATGAGCTTGTGGGGCCTTTTCGGGTTGAGGATGGAGTCAAGCTCAACTCCCAGTTTCTGGAAGACACCTTCTTCAAGCAGTGGTACAGGAAGAAGTCTGCATCCTTCAAGAAAAACACGATTTTCATGCAGGACAATGCTCCATCACACGCGTCCAAGTACTCCACAGCGTGGCTGGCAAGAAAGGGTATAAAAGAAGAAAATCTAATGACATGGCCTCCTTGTTCACCTGATCTGAACCCCATTGAGAACCTGTGGTCCATCATCAAATGTGAGATTTACAAGGAGGGAAAACAGTACACCTCTCTGAACAGTGTCTGGGAGGCTGTGGTTGCTGCTGCACGCAATGTTGATGGTGAACAGATCAAAACACTAACAGAATCCATGGATGGCAGGCTTTTGAGTGTCCTTGCAAAGAAAGGTGGCTATATTGGTCACTGATTTGTTTTTGTTATGTTTTTGAATGTCAGAAATGTATATTTGTGAATGTTGAGATGTTATATTGGTTTCACTGGTAAAAATAAATAATTGAAATTGGTATATATTTGTTTTTTGTTAAGTTGCCTAATAATTATGCACAGTAATAGTCACCTGCACACACAGATATCCCCCTAAAACTAAACTATATACTAAAAACAAACTAAAAACTACTTCCAAAAATATTCAGCTTTGATATTAATGAGTTTTTTGGGTTCATTGAGAACATGGTTGTTGTTCAATAATAAAATTAATCCTCAAAAATACAACTTGCCTAATAATTCTGCACTCCCTGTATACTCAACCAGGTATTTCTATACTCTGACACAAGTCCCTGCTCCCTGCACATGGGTCATACCCAGCTTCTAGGTTGTCCTATACTCTTCCCTAGTCTTTAATAAGTTAAGAAGTCCATAGAACATACCCAGCAGGTATTTCTATACTCTCCCTGCACATGGGTCAAACCCAGCTTCTAGGTTGTCCTATACTCTTCCCTAGTCTTTAATAAGTTAAGAAGTCCATAGAACATACTCAGCCAGGTATTTCTATACCGTAATATATACCCAGCCAGGTATTTCTATACTGTATCATAGACCCAGCTAGGTATTTCTATACTGTAATCTATACCCAGCCAGGTATTTCTATAGCGTAATATATACCCAGCCAGGTATTTCTATACTGTATCATAGACCCAGCCAGGTATTTCTATACTGTAATATATACCCAGCCAGGTATTTCTATAACGTAATATATACTCAGCCAGGTATTTCTATATTGTATCATATACTCAGCCAGGTATTTCTATACTGTAATATATACCCAGCCAGGTATTTCTATACTGTAATACATACCCAGCCAGGTATTTCTATACTGTAATATATACCCAGCCAGGTATTTCTATACCGTAATATATACCCAGCCAGGTATTTCTATACTGTATCATAGACCCAGCTAGGTATTTCTATACCGTAATATATACCCAGCCAGGTATTTCTATAGCGTAATATATACCCAGCCAGGTATTTCTATACTGTATCATAGACCCAGCCAGGTATTTCTATACTGTAATATATACCCAGCCAGGTATTTCTATAACGTAATATATACTCAGCCAGGTATTTCTATATTGTATCATATACTCAGCCAGGTATTTCTATACTGTAATATATACCCAGCCAGGTATTTCTATACTGTAATACATACCCAGCCAGGTATTTCTATACTGTAATTTATACCCAGCCAGGTATTTCTATACCGTAATATATACTCAGCCAGGTATTTCTATACTGTAATATATACCCAGCCAGGTATTTCTATACTGTATCATAGACCTAGCCAGGTATTTCTATACTGTAATATATACCCAGCCAGGTATTTCTATAACGTAATATATACTCAGCCAGGTATTTCTATATTGTATCATATACTCAGCCAGGTATTCCTATACTGTATCATATACCCAGCCAGGTATATCTCTACTGTAATACATACTCAGCCAGGTATTTCTATACCGTAATATATACCCAGCCAGGTATTTCCATACCGTAATATATACTCAGCCAGGTATTTCTATACCGTAATATATACCCAGCCAGGTATTTCTATACTGTATCATAGACCCAGCTAGGTATTTCTATACTGTAATACATACCCAGCCAGGTATTTCCATACTGTAATATATACTCAGCCAGGTATTTCTATACCGTAATATATACCCAGCCAGGTATTTCTATACTGTATCATAGACCCAGCCAGGTATTTCTATACCGTAATATATACCCAGCCAGGTATTTCTATACTGTATCATAGACCCAGCCAGGTATTTCTATACCGTAATATATACTCAGCCAGGTATTTCTATACTGTAATATATACCCAGCCAGGTATTTCTATAACGTAATATATACCCAGCCAGGTATTTCTATACTGTATCATAGACCCAGCCAGGTATTTCTATACTGTAATATATACCCAGCCAGGTATTTCTATAACGTAATATATACTCAGCCAGGTATTTCTATAGCGTAATATATACCCAGCCAGGTATTTCTATACTGTATCATAGACCCAGCCAGGTATTTCTATACTGTAATATATACCCAGCCAGGTATTTCTATAACGTAATATATACTCAGCCAGGTATTTCTATATTGTATCATATACTCAGCCAGGTATTTCTATACTGTAATATATACCCAGCCAGGTATTTCTTTACTGTAATACATACCCAGCCAGGTATTTCTATACTGTAATATATACCCAGCCAGGTATTTCTATACCGTAATATATACCCAGCCAGGTAATTCTATACTGTATCATAGACCCAGCTAGGTATTTCTATACCGTAATATATACCCAGCCAGGTATTTCTATAGCGTAATATATACCCAGCCAGGTATTTCTATACTGTATCATAGACCCAGCCAGGTATTTCTATACTGTAATATATACCCAGCCAGGTATTTCTATAACGTAATATATACTCAGCCAGGTATTTCTATATTGTATCATATACTCAGCCAGGTATTTCTATACTGTAATATATACCCAGCCAGGTATTTCTATACTGTAATACATACCCAGCCAGGTATTTCTATACTGTAATTTATACCCAGCCAGGTATTTCTATACCGTAATATATACCCAGCCAGGTATTTCCATACCGTAATATATACTCAGCCAGGTATTTCTATACCGTAATATATACCCAGCCAGGTATTTCTATACTGTATCATAGACCCAGCTAGGTATTTCTATACCGTAATATATACCCAGCCAGGTATTTCTATAGCGTAATATATACCCAGCCAGGTATTTCTATACTGTATCATAGACCCAGCCAGGTATTTCTATACTGTAATATATACCCAGCCAGGTATTTCTATAACGTAATATATACTCAGCCAGGTATTTCTATATTGTATCCTATACTCAGCCAGGTATTTCTATACTGTAATATATACCCAGCCAGGTATTTCTATACTGTAATACATACCCAGCCAGGTATTTCTATACTGTAATATATACCCAGCCAGGTATTTCTATACCGTAATATATACCCAGCCAGGTATTTCTATACTGTATCATAGACCCAGCTAGGTATTTCGATACCGTAATATATACTCAGCCAGGTATTTCTATACTGTAATATATACCCAGCCAGGTATTTCTATACTGTAATATATACTCAGCCAGGTATTTCTATACTGTAATATATACCCAGCCAGGTATTTCTATACTGTATTATATACCCAGCCAGGTATTTATATACCGTAATATATACCCAGCCAGGTATTTCTATACTGTAATATATACCCAGCCAGGTATTTCTATACTGTATCATAGACCCAGCCAGGTATTTCTATACCGTAATATATACCCAGCCAGGCATTTCTATACTGTATCATAGACCCAGCCAGGTATTTCTATACTGTAATATATACCCAGCCAGGTATTTCTATACTGTATCATAGACCCAGCCAGGTATTTCTATACTGTAATATATACTCAGCCAGGTATTTCTATAACGTAATATATACCCAGCCAGGTATTTCTATACTGTATCATAGACCCAGCCAGGTATTTCTATACTGTAATATATACCCAGCCAGGTATTTCTATAACGTAATATATACTCAGCCAGGTATTTCTATATTGTATCATATACTCAGCCAGGTATTTCTATACTGTATCATATACCCAGCCAGGTATATCTCTACTGTAATACATACTCAGCCAGGTATTTCTATACCGTAATATATACCCAGCCAGGTATTTCTATACCGTAATATATACCCAGCCAGGTATTTCTATACTGTATCATAGACCCAGCCAGGTATTTCTATACTGTAATATATACCCAGCCAGGTATTTCTATACTGTATCATAGACCCAGCCAGGTATTTCTATACTGTAATATATACTCAGCCAGGTATTTCTATAACGTAATATATACCCAGCCAGGTATTTCTATACTGTATCATAGACCCAGCCAGGTATTTCTATACTGTAATATATACCCAGCCAGGTATTTCTATAACGTAATATATACTCAGCCAGGTATTTCTATATTGTATCATATACTCAGCCAGGTATTTCTATACTGTATCATATACCCAGCCAGGTATTTCTATACTGTAATACATACCCAGCCAGGTATTTCTATACCGTAATATATACCCAACCAGGTATTTCTATACTCTGACACAAGTCCCTGCTCCCTGCACATGGGTCATACCCAGTTTCTAGGTTGTCCTATACCCTTCCCTAGTCTTTAATAAGATAAGAAGTCCATAGAACATAGAAACATAGAATGTGACGGCAGATAAGAACCATTCGGCCCATCTAGTCTGCCCAGTTTTCTAAATACTTTCATTAGTCTCTGGCCTTATCTTATAGTTAGGATAGCCTTATGCCTATCCCACGCATGCTTAAACTCCTTCACTGTGTTAACCTCTACCACTTCAGCTGGAAGGCTATTCCATGCATCCACTACCCTCTCAGTAACCTCTCAAAACCCATCTCTTCAGAAGAGCTTATGGCCACTCAGAGTACCTTTTATTTCACAAATCTGCCTCTTGTTCTCTCTTAAAGAGCTACTCCACTCTCACCTTCCAGTTCTGTAAATGTATCATCTTGTCACATTGTTGCTATCCCTCTCAATGCCCTTCCTGTTGTGTTTTATACCCCTCTAGACTGTAGGCTTGTTTGAGCAGGGTCCTCATCTACCTATTGTTCCTGTAATATTCTGTAATTGTCTAATATATTGTTAAATTTCCCGCTTTATAAAATATTAAAGTGATGCTGAATAATTTGGCGCTATATAAATACCAATAATAATAATAATAATAATAATAATAATAATAATAATAATATACCGAATTCTGGTCTTTCCTCCTGCACTATGGACATTTTGCTTACTAGATCCCCTGTCCTCTGGATTCTTTGCCCTCTTGTGACCCTCCTGCTGTCTGAAGTTGTATAATTGCCCTTTCTTCTGGTCTTAGCAATTTCCAAACCTGCTGTCCAGCAATCCCACAGCTAAGTGCCCTGCAGGCTCTCATCATTCCAGGGATCTTATCATTCAGTCCTCACGTAGGATTTCACCCTCCGGGCGTTACAACGTTAAGTGAAATGTAATGAATACATAACAGTAATTAGCATCTGTCTGACCATTACTGTGTATACAGCTACAGTCCTCTAATAAACCTCACCAAACAAACTACTGCAATCATCGTGCTATTATGTAAACATTGAGATTGAAGAGAAAAGATGCAGAAATATTAAATGATTTAATCCCATTCTTTTTATTGGCAACAAAGACATCAATTTTTTTTTCTATTCTGGATTAAAACATTCATTTATGAGGGGGGCGTGGCTTGGAGGCCGAGAGGAATGGCAGCTTAATCTGAGAGCTCCCCGCAGGCTTATCTTGAATCCTCGTCCATCCACTCCCTACAAATACAAAATGGGCAAAACACATCGCTCATCACACACTGGTAAGCCCGCAGACACAACCAAGGGCACCCCGGCGTCCACATTGCACAAATACCTGAAAACCCCGGCGGACCTGGCTTCACAGGCCTCGACGGATTCCGGGACCTCGTGGGCCTCGCGCCCTCATTCCCCAAACACAGAACCCTGCACGGAAACCCCCGACATCAACCCCCATCCAGAGCATACACCGGACTGGGTGACTTTAATCCGGGCACTACCAACCAAGGCAGACCTCAAGGAGGCGAACTCTGAGCTCCGAAACTCCATCACGGCAGAGCTCCACTCCCTCCGAGAAGAACTGCAGGGCCTGCACCAAAAGGTATCCCAGCTGGAAGCGGATAGTGACCATCTGACTGCCACACAAAACGCCACTACAAATACCCTGAAGGTACATGAGGCACAAATACGCCAGATGGCCCTACACCTCGAAGACCTGGATAATAGGGGACGCAGACAAAATATCCGGGTTAGGGGGATTCCGGAAGAATTGGATCAGACTACCCCGATCCGCGTAACGCTCATGGGACTATTTAACAGGCTCCTCGGACGGCCTGAAACCACGCACATCGAATTTGTGCGGGCACACAGGGCCCTGAGACCTAGGGGCCCCCCCGGAGTCCCCTCCCAGAGACACAATCTGCTGCCTAGCGAGCTACCAACTAAAGGAGGACATCCTGAGACAGGCCCGAGAAACAGACCGGGTCCTGTTGAACGGCACACCCCTACAACTGTACCCTGACCTGTCGCCAGCAACTCTGGCCTACAGAAGGACACTTAAACCCCTGACTCGTGTCCTACAATCTAACAAAATACGCTACCGATGGACTTATCCCTCAGGACTACAAGCTTCCACTCCCATCGGCTTATTTGTGGTGAGAACCCCAGAGGACCTAGCAGACCTGACTACTGAACTGCAACTACCGCCTATTCAGCTCACATGGCCAGACCCGATGGCATTCTACTCCTTCCACCCGGGAACGGTCTCACAACCCCGCAGACAACGGAGAACCAGAGCCCAGACCATACGCCAATCAGGAGCAACCTCTTAAGCCGAGAGACATTTCTACCTCTGATCTCAACTGCAAGTATTTAATACGCTCCATGAACTCAGAGACTAAGACCACCCATGCACCACATACAAGACTTTTTCCTTTTGTTCCACTAGACTCCACTTGACTCATTACAACAAGTAACGGGGAGGGGGGGGGGAGGGGGGAGGGGGGGGATGGGGGGGGGGAGGGGGGGGGATGGGGGGAGGGAAGCTATGCCCTGAGGCAGCCTGGGACCCCGCTAGAGATACAATTCCGTGGGGGACAGGTAGCTCACACCCGAGCAAATCCTAACCGGCCCACCATCACCACCCCCTAGTCCAGACGCACGACCTAAGTCGACTTTAATGAACCCCCCCCTGGTGGAGGGGTGAGGGGGGCGTCCCTGGCTGGACCGTACCGCAGAGGCGACACCGCCCTGCGAGGAACCGGTGGGGGAGCAGAGGCGGGGGCCGATGCTGGTGCGGTTCACCCGGGGCACGACCCCCCTCCTTGATAGCAACAGGGGAGTTAACTCAACACCAAAACCAGAGGGCGGAGGACGAGTACAGGGCCTACCTCGACCTAGGGATGGGTGCGAGACGCTAAAGAATGCAAACTTGGAATCTGAACCCACCCCCGACAACCGCTAAAATCACGGACGGGGTACCCCCTCCCACCCACACCATGAGAGTCGCATACTGTCCTAACCTCCTCACAAACCAAGGGAACAGAATAGGACTTATAACCGTAGAGTAGCATGGGAAAACCGAAACCAATCCTGAGGAATGGGGAAGCGGGACTTTTTCTAAGGTAGATAAATTGTTCAATATGCTTGTTTAATAAGTTCATTTAAACTGTTATACTTGCTTAATGTGTTTATTTCAACTATTATTGTTTGTTGATGCTCACTGACTTGCCCACCGGGCCACACGCCACACCAATACCAAACGCCCAACGAAACAAACCCTACCCACTGAGGGCCTCAGGCCAATACGAGTTTAGGACGAGGATGAAACTAACAATCACTCACCCACCACCCACATTTGAAGCCGTAGGGGGGCTGGAGGTTCCAGGTGAGACCCGACACACGAGAGCCAGGGGTGTGAGGGCACGGGAGGCCACACAACCCCGGGAATCCCGGGCGGGACTCACACGGAGACCCTCGACCTCCTCCGTTTTCCCCAATAGGAATAGAGCGCCCACAGATAGGTGGACGGGACTTGGTGGACCACTGGTGGACCCCACCACTCCTTGTCCCCCGACGCTCGACCTTTAAACAGCCACCACCGAGTGGCTGCTTGGTTCACTGTACATAGTTTCCCCACCTAGATTCCCTTTCCCTTCCTGCCCCGTACCTGTCCTCCCCCCCCCCTTCCCCCTCCCTCCTTCCCCTCCTCTACCGGACGACCCGACTGACCCACGACACGCACTGACCGGACCCGACACAGACAAGTACACACACCCCACGATGACCGACGGACCACTACTACCGTGCGACCTCACTGTCCTCTCCATAAATGCCAAAGGGCTTAACAAACCGGAGAAAAGGTCAGGGGCACTGAGGGACTTTCACTCGCAGAAAGCATCTGTAGTAATGATACAGGAGACCCACTTTAGAGATGGGGACAGGCCCAAGCTGACTAACCATCACTTCCCAACAGGATACTACAGTGACTTCCACGAAGGAAAATCCAGGGGGGTGGCGATACTATTTAATAAGAAAATACCGTTTGTGGAGAAGGCAAGCATGACCGACAGGGAAGGGAGATTCCTCTTTGTAAAAGGCACAATATCCGACCACCTTTACACCTTTGCCACTTTGTACGCACCGAACTACAAACACCACCGCTACCTTAAAAGCACTCTGCGGAAACTTCACGCTTTCACAGAGGGGGTCCTCATAATAGGGGGCGACTTAAACGTTGCCATAGACCCAACCTGGGACAGCTCCACGGGCACCTCCCACCTCCCCAGACAACACCTTAGAGCAATAACCTCCCTACTGAATAGACACAGACTAATTGACTGCTGGAGGGCACATCACCCGGACGAACGGGACTATACATTCTACTCCCATCCCCACCGGACATACACTCGCATAGACTACTTTCTCACCACACACTATCACCTCTCCTTAATACGAGACGCAAAGATTGGAGTAGCGACTTGGTCAGACCACGCTCCAGTCCTTATCACCCTCCGATCCCCGCTTCTTAGACCCGCAATGACCAAATGGAGACTGAACGAATACCTGCTATCACGCCAAGACATGACCACACACTTTGACAGAGTTTTGACCGAATACTTTCAGGACAACGCACCAGAGGACACCTCGCCGACAATCAGATGGGAAGCACACAAAAGCGTCATACGGGGACACTTCATACAAAAGGGTGCAGAACTCAAGAAACAACGGGAAGCCCGAATCACAGAACTCATAACAGACATACACAAACACGACACGCTTCACAAACAAAACCAATCCCCGGCCCTTCACACACAACTCCTACAACTGCGACGAGACCTGACCTCCCTGATCCAGTCCAAACACCATAGAGAAGCCCTTAGACATAGGGCCTTTTTTTCCCTACACGGCAATAAGAGCGGCAAGCTCTTAGCCAGGATGCTGGCGAAACGGCGCCAAATGACATACATCAATAAAATACGAGACAAACAGGGAGTGACGCGCCGCCTACCATCCGAAATCATGCAAACGATAAAAACCTACTACTCAGAACTCTACTCGCTTCCCCGACCGAAGTCGGAGATGGCGGCCGCCCACCTAAAAGACTCCATCCGACAATATCTGCTGACCCATAAACTACCCGTACTAGATCAACAGGTGGCCGACCAGCTTGATGAACCCTTCTCAATTGAGGAGCTATCGAGGGCGATTAAAGGAACTAAACCTGGCAAGAGTCCGGGCCCCGACGGCCTGCCTCTTTGCTACTACAAGCACTTCGCAGACAAATTGTACCAACCTATGCTGGCCTCCTTTAACGCGATTAGAGAAGGTCACCATTTCCCCAAACAGGCGTTGACAGCACACATTACTATCATTCCAAAGGAGGGCAAGGACGCGGAGCACTGCGGGAACTACAGGCCCATCTCCCTCATCAATTGCGACATTAAGTTGATGGCGAAGATGCTTGCCGGTCACCTGCAACCACACATCCCCGCACTGGTGCACCCCGACCAAGTCGGTTTTGTCACAGACCGTGAAGCGCGAGACAATACCATTCGAACCCTTGCCCTTATGCACAACAAGACCTGTGACGCCGGAGGCCTTCTCCTTCTGTCCACGGACGCGGAGAAGGCCTTCGACAGAGTGGGATGGGAGTACCTATTCCAGATCCTGGGTCAAATAGGTCTGGGACCCCACATGCAGGACTGGATCACAGCCATGTATGATGGGCCCACGGCTCATGTCATAGTAAACGGGGCACTGACGGACGAATTTCCGATATACAACGGCACCCGTCAGGGTTGCCCACTTTCCCCACTGCTCTTCGTCCTTGCCCTTGAACCCTTTATGATAGCCATCAGAGAACACCACGACATAACGGGCATACGCACAAGAGACACACATCACAAGGTGGCCGCATACGCGGATGACCTCCTCTTTTACGTTACGAAACCGGAGATCTCTCTCCCCAACATTCTGCAATCCTTCAAGACATTCGGACACATCTCCAACCTCAAAATAAATTACTCCAAATCCCACATACTGAATGTAGACTTACCTGACAACAGAATTACCCCCATCCGCCCCAGCTTCCCATTCCAATGGGCAGAACATAAAATACGTTACCTAGGCACATGGCTAACTAGACAGAAAGAAGACATATACAGAGAAAACTTCTCCCCTATGCTGAACACTTTCAAAAGGGAACTAGCCGAATGGTCTCACCCACATATATCGTGGCTGGGAAGGGTTCAGGTAATTAAAATGAACCTTCTCCCACGATTACTCTACCTATTCCAGACACTCCCCATAACAATCCCTAAAAGATTCTTCACTGCCTTACGCACGCTGACTAGCGCGTATATATGGAACGGGAAAAGACCACGTCTCAAGTACCAGACCCTCACTCTACCTAAGGAGAGGGGGGGTTGGCCATCCCCGACTTCTATCTATATTACACGGCTGGACACCTACGGAGGGTCCTAGACTGGACCAAGACCAACGTCCACAAACAATGGAAAACGGTGGAAGAGACGGAGACAGCAGGGCCGGTGTCGACCCTACCATGGTGCTCCGGAGGGGGCCTGGGTCGGGGATGCTCCTCTCTGACGCAACATACCCTACGGGTATGGCACAGAGCGTCCCGGGTACATGGCCTCACCCGACACCCCTCACCCTTACTACCACTCATCCATGACCGAGACTTTCCACCCGGGCTGGATCCAAAGGCCTTCAGAGACCTCATACACAACCCAATCCCCAGACTACACCACATACACACACATAACGGACGGAAAACACTCACACAACTGACGGAATGTACACACCCCACATTCATGCAAACTTTCAAATACAAACAACTTTCGAACTACATTGACTCACTGCCCGGAGGACAGAACTACGCTAGGGAACCGACCACCTTCGAGGACTACTGTATCCAACCAGACCCCCTTCCCCACAGCATTTCTATCCTGTACTCACTGCTACAGAGGGAGACCCCCACAGAGACTCCAGCCTTTAAGGGAACATGGGAAACAATCCTGGGGAGGACATTTACAGAGACAGAATGGGACAAAATTTGCTATCTAACACACCACTGCTCCACCTTTTCGAAGACGCAAGAGACGGCATTTAAACTATTGAGCCACTGGTACCGCACCCCACACAGATTACATGCCATAGACCCCTCACACTCCGACCTGTGTTGGAGATGTGGAGAGGCTACAGGCACCACACTACATCTATGGTGGGACTGCCGTAAGATAACACCATTTTGGAAGTCTATTCACGATATCTTGTCGAGGTTGTCAGATGCACCACCACCGCTGGACCCAGCGGCGATGCTGTTACACCACACGACAACACCCAGATCTAGGTATAAAAAATCCCTGACAATTAGGATCCTCAATGTAGCAAAGCAGATCATCCCTCAATACTGGAGACAGGACAGACCCCCACCCCTAAGAGCCTGGTTCAACCAAATGGAGGACCTCAGGGCTATAGAAGAACTCCACTCAGGAGCCACCAATACCACTGGGAAATATATGGAGACCTGGACACACTGGATAGTAACCACCATACAGACAGACTTCACCACTCACCTGGAAACGGGAGACTCACACGACGGGACGGACTGACCCTACCACCCCACCCACCCAACCTACCACAGAGCTCATACCCCCCCCACCTTCAGAATCCCCCCCCATCCCCTCATTTCCCCCCCCTCTAACATTTCCCACATCCTCCATTAAGGCCGTAGGCAAATACCCCGACAGCACAGAGACACGTATGATCACTGTACGAAGGCTCAGGCAGCCACGTAGACACACAAGGCTCACCTACGGTGACTTAGAGATGTTTGGAACACTTGGTTACCCAACCCCCTTATCCAATGAACCGCAGCTACATTCGTTTTGTATTTAAGCACCATGACAACTACTAGGGGCAACCTAATATGTAGTTAAACCCAGAGGGACGCACGAATGTTTTACCAAAAACTTAACCAAGGTTCACTTTTGATAGGACCTGCGTGTCCACCACTGTTGGGGGCCTGCGTGCTCCACTCCCAACCTATATCTTGTAGCACATGTTGTGCTTTGTTTGCCTATCTTAAAGAGACCTGCGAGTCTCGATTTATATATTGTTTACAACGATTGAGACCTGTGAGTCTCACATTGAATATATAAAAATGACAATAAAAATATATTTACAAAAAAAAAACAAAAAACATTCATTTATACACTGAACAAAATTATAAACGCACCTTCCTGTGCCAGACCCGGCGACACTACCCCAGAGAGTCTGGGATGTTGACAACATACCTCCTTTCATTCCCGGAGGGGAACGGGACACTGTCACTTGAATATGACCTTGACTGCATAAGGTTTCTAGTTTAATGATACCACAACTGTTCGAAATATTGCACCTTATGCCATTACGTATCTTGTTTAATGTTTTCTTGTTACACGCGCTGACCGCTTCCTCACTGATATATTCACATGCTCCTGACGCTACTATACGAACGACCTCAGCTGCCCAACTACTTGTTCAGCCACTACACACACTTACCACTACGGGACCGCCTGATACCGACACTTTCTTATCCTCCCCCCTCTACTGCCCCGCGAATCTGGGGAACTAAGGCACATACAACACACCTGGGCCTGAACCCCGCGAGCTAGACTAGCAAGCAGTCCACCCAAACCCCAGAAGAACCGCGACTAAGGTGCCATACTAATATCCCCTAGCCCAATCTTCCATTCCCATCAGGTCTGGCTACCTATGTCAAACAGAGAATAACACATCTACCTTAAGACGGGACAGCTTATCCTGTAAGGGCTGGTTTCTAAACATATTGGGCACTACACCTCATGTTCCCTGCATACCTACGTTTACAGCATACAGATGTAACCTTGTAACACTATAACTCACAAACTACTGGACCACTACCTTCACTAATTATAAAATGTGCTGTTTCATCTGCCATGTTATAAATTGCTACTGACTTATTGTTATTGTACCCGCTGTTGTGGCGCTGCAAAAAATCTGTTACTCTATGCACAAGTAAAATAAAGAATAAAAAAAAAAAAATTATAAACGCAACACATTTTGTTTTTGTCCCCATTTTTCATGAGCTGAACTCAAAGATCTAAGACTTTTCCTATGTACACAAAAGGCCTGTACTGGGGGGCGGAGCCTAGCTTCCAGGCTAAGCAGACGTGCAAGACCCAAGCTCCTGACCAAAACTGCTGTTTTTGGGGGGAAAACCCCAGAAATCCGGCACGTCCACTTTCTGGAGGAGAATAAGCGAGGAGGGGATACCCGGGGGAACCCTTTGCCACCCGAAGCATGCCTGACACTAGCCGGGAACCCTAAAAACCTACTGAGGCCTACCAGGGATCGAAGCGTGGAGAGGCGGCCGCTCTCCTCGCTAGAGAACAGGCTCAAACCTCCTACCTCCTAACCCCCCCCTTTGGACCGGTGGGGGATATCCCGGTCCGCACAGGGCGCTGAAACGAGCACCACAATGCCAGAACTAAGAGGCGGCACCGGGAAAATCTTGGTGAGCCACGCGACACTCTCAGGAACTTCATCACCTCACACGACTGCAAGATCTCCAAAGATGGTGACAGTGCCCTTACCTCATGAGCCCTGGTGTATACAGCACAAGCAGCCCTGGTGTATACAGCAGAGTTATGAGGAGCAAACATTAAAGCGACTGGACAAAATCTTTAACCGTTTCTGGGCAGCAATAGAGGCTCGCACAGCACCATCCACGACCCAGCAGCAAGTAAGAGATCTAGATGGAAGTAAACGGAGGGGGACACTCTCAAACCTTGACCACATGCAAGAGGAGGGTGAGCTGGGGGGGAATTCCAAACTCCCACGAGGGGTCCCCGCTGCCAACATGCTTCACAACATTGCCACTCACCTTCCTAGGCCGAGAGCCACACGAGGCTCAGCCTCACAGCTTCACCCACAGGTGCGGAGGATCACTCGCCGCCGGCTGCCCGCACCCCACAGATCCTCTGCATACCCCAGGCGGCGGAAGGATAAGGTCTTCAAGAGAACCAGAACCCAGATGCAAGCTCTCACACAGACCTGGGGCCGGAAGAGCACTGTGCCCTGGCGGGGATATGCCGACCTCCACCTGAACTTGCTGGGCTACATGAACTCCCTACAAGACTTTCTAGTGGCAACTGTGAGCCCCCAAACCCTATGCTTGCCTTCCCTCTGCTTCCCGGCTCTAGGCATAGGCTGACTGTTCGCTTATCTCTCTGGGCTGTTCTGCCACACACACCCTGAGACTTCACAGCATGATGTCGTGGCTAAATGGTCCCACATAGCCCTTGCGGCTACTTTAAATTTGCCTGGCAGCAATCCCTCCATAACCACTTTTTAAGTTTGCTGAGGCTAGACTATAACATCTGCTTCCCATATAATCGTTAGCTGCCATACATAGCTAGGGGCAGCCACCTTATAATGATGCCTAGCCCAGCATACACTCTATGATTTTAACGCATATATTCAGTGACCCCTATGCAACTATGTTAGCAATTATACAGTTATGTAAAACGGGGACCCATGCTTGCATGTTTAACAATAATAGCTGCACCCAGCAGCTTTCTAGCTCTGCTGTAATTTCATATGTGTCAGTTCAATGGCCCACCCAGCATGATACCTAACCTGATTTAAGCTAGCTAACAACACATGATAATAACTATACAGGGAGTGCAGAATTATTAGGCAAATTAGTATTTTGACCACATCATCCTCTTTATGCATGTTGTCTTACTCCAAGCTGTATAGGCTCGAAAGCCTACTACCAATTAAGCATATTAGGTGATGTGCATCTCTGTAATGAGAAGGGGTGTGGTCTAATGACATCAACACCCTATATCAGGTGTGCATAATTATTAGGCAACTTCCTTTCCTTTGGCAAAATGGGTCAAAAGAAGGACTTGACAGGCTCAGAAAAGTCAAAAATAGTGAGATATCTTGCAGAGGGATGCAGCACTCTTAAAATTGCAAAGCTTCTGAAGCGTGATCATCGAACAATCAAGCGTTTCATTCAAAATAGTCAACAGGGTCGCAAGAAGCGTGTGGAAAAACCAAGGCGCAAAATAACTGCCCATGAACTGAGAAAAGTCAAGCGTGCAGCTGCCAAGATGCCAATTGCCACCAGTTTGGCCATATTTCAGAGCTGCAACATCACTGGAGTGCCCAAAAGCACAAGGTGTGCAATACTCAGAGACATGGCCAAGGTAAGAAAGGCTGAAAGACGACCACCACTGAACAAGACACACAAGCTGACACGTCAAGACTGGGCCAAGAAATATCTCAAGACTGATTTTTCTAAGGTTTTATGGACTGATGAAATGAGAGTGAGTCTTGATGGGCCAGATGGATGGGCCCGTGGCTGGATTGGTAAAGGGCAGAGAGCTCCAGTCCGACTCAGACGCCAGCAAGGTGGAGGTGGAGTACTGGTTTGGGCTGGTATCATCAAAGATGAGCTTGTGGGGCCTTTTCGGGTTGAGGATGGAGTCAAGCTCAACTCCCAGTCCTACTGCCAGTTTCTGGAAGACACCTTCTTCAAGCAGTGGTACAGGAAGAAGTCTGCATCCTTCAAGAAAAACATGATTTTCATGCAGGACAATGCTCCATCACACGCGTCCAAGTACTCCACAGCGTGGCTGGCAAGAAAGGGTATAAAAGAAGAAAATCTAATGACATGGCCTCCTTGTTCACCTGATCTGAACCCCATTGAGAACCTGTGGTCCATCATCAAATGTGAGATTTACAAGGAGGGAAAACAGTACACCTCTCTGAACAGTGTCTGGGAGGCTGTGGTTGCGTCTGCACGCAATGTTGATGGTGAACAGATCAAAACACTGACAGAATCCATGGATGGCAGGCTTTTGAGTGTCCTTGCAATGAAAGGTGGCTATATTGGTCACTGATTTATTTTTGTTATGTTTTTGAATGTCAGAAATGTATATTTGTGAATGTTGAGATGTTATATTGGTTTCACTGGTAAAAATAAATAATTGAAATGGGTATATATTTGTTTTTTGTTAAGTTGCCTAATAATTATGCACAGTAATAGTCACCTGCACACACAGATATCCCCCTAAAATAGCTATAACTAAAAACAAACTAAAAACTACTTCCAAAAATATTCAGCTTTGATATTAATGAGTTTTTTGGGTTCATTGAGAACATGGTTGTTGTTCAATAATAAAATTAATCCTGAAAAATACAACTTGCCTAATAATTCTGCTCTCCCTGTAGACAGCACTAGGATTTCTCAGCTTGTTTTAGTTTCTCTTGTTCTAATGTTTATACTTTCATCTCATTTGTCTAGATCTTCTCCTAGGCTAGCTAAGTGTTATATGCTCATTCACTCTAGACATGACTAACCAGCATGTTCTAATTAACATTTACTTAATTAGCAAGCTAATGTACCGACAGTATATATTTTTCTTTTGTGTCTTAAGCCTCAGTCCATAACCTGTGTAAAAAGCTTGTCAATCTTATTCATTACTTTTAGGCGTAACACAAGACCTGCAAATCACATTATAAGCATAAATGTACTTTTTCATGTTACTCGAAGTTCTATGCATACCTAACCTAGCATGTCATAGTATACTAAAACAAAAAATGTGCAAGATATCTACAAGCCATGTTTATGTGAAGATAGAGCTTGTGAAAGCTATTGTGGCTGTGCAAGCACTGCTGTAACTCTCATGCACAACAAAAATAAGAAATTCAAAAAGGCCTGTACTGTTCACAAATCTGTCTAAATCTGTGTTAGTGAGCACTTCTCCTTTGCCGAGATAATCCACCTCACAGGTGTGGCATATCAAGATGCTGATTAGACAGCATGATTTTTGCACAGGTGTGGCATATCAAGATGCTGATTAGACAGCATGATTTTTGCACAGGTGTGGCATATCAAGATGCTGATTAGACAGCATGATTATTGCACAGGTGTGGCATATCAAGATGCTGATTAGACAGCATGATTATTGCACAGGTGTGGCATATCAAGATGCTGATTAGACAGCATGATTATTGCACAGGTGTGGCATATCAAGATGCTGATTAGACAGCATGATTTTTGCACAGGTGTGGCATATCAAGATGCTGATTAGACAGCATGATTATTGCACAGGTGTGGCATATCAAGATGCTGATTAGACAGCATGATTATTGCAAAGGTGTGCTTTAGGCTGGCCACAATAAAACTCCACTCTAAAATGTGCAGTTTTACTGTATTACATGGTCCGGGGGGGTCTGGAAACCAGTCAGTATCTGGTGTGACCACCATGTCCCTCACGCAGTGCAACACATCTCCTTCGCATAGAGTTGAATCTAACACAGATTTAGACAGATTTGTGAATGATATTTGAGAGAAATAGGCCTTTTGTGTACATAGAAAAAGTTTTAGATCTTTGAGTTCAGCTCATGAAAAATGGGGGCAAAACCAAAAGTGTTGCGTTTATAATTTTGTTCAGTGTAACACTTCAGACATCAGCACAGATCATAAACATATCTGCTTTCGCATTCATTGTTATACAACTAAATCCTAAAAAGGTGCCCCTATTAAAGGGCGTATAATGTACTTTATCGTCTAGCAGAGTTCGTAACATTGTTGATTTTAACTCAGTGGTGGACCCTCCTGCACCCACACATTCAGTGCCAAGTGTACATTATGGTACAATTAATTATGTTTTGTGGACTTGTGATAATTTAATTATTTATTTTTTCCAAGTAAGAGTTTTTCTCCTCAAGCCGCCCCCAGCTCGTCCTGCCCTTCCCTCCCTCCCAACCTGGTGTGTTTCTCTTTTTGTCTCCAGTGTTACAGCTCCACATGAAATGCAGAGGTATTCGTTTTTTGTAGTTCACCTGTTTTGGGGTTTCTACGTAAAGGAACACTATAGGGACAGGAACGCAAACATGTATTCCTGAACCTATAGTGTTAAACCCACCATTTAGGTAGTTGCCCCCTAATTTTCAATGCAAGCGCTGCATGGGTCCAACGGCTCTGGCCCCGCCCCTGTCCCTCCTCCTTGGTGACATTATTTTTTAACTAATTCCTGGGGAAAGCATTGGATTGGCTAAACTCGGCAAGGAGGCAGGATGTGTCGTGGCCAAACTCAGTTTTGGCCAATCGGCACATCCTCATAGAGATGCATTGAATCAATTAATCTCTATGAGGAAAATTCGGCGTCTCCATGGAGAGCGTGGAGACACTGAACAGCAGTGCTGCCTACTGTGCAGCACTGACCCCGGAAGCACCTCCAGTGGCATCTAAGGAGTGTGTCCCTGGGGAGCAATGTAAACACTGTTTTTGCATGAAAATGACTGAAGGGAATGATTATACTCACCTACTAAGCTGTAGTTGTTTTGGTGACTATAGTGTCCCTTTAATTAGAAGTCCCAGAAACACTTGCTGTGCATGGATTTATGAGATAAAGTCAGTGCTGACACATATATTTTATAAAATATTATGATGATTAACAAATATTAGAAAGGAACATTTCTCAGTATGTACCATTGGGAAATAAATATAAAAGAAACAAATTAAAACCAATGTGGCTTAGTAGAGAAGTAAAACAAGAGATTAAAAATAAGAAAAGGGCATTTAAAGCATTTAAATCGGACAAATCAGATGCATCTTATAAAAGATATAAGGAAGCAAATAATGCGTGCAAAAAGGCAATTAGACTTGCTAAACTTCAAAATGAAAAAATGATAGCTAAAGAGAGCAAAACCAACCCCAAAGCATTTTTAAGTACATAAATTCTAAAAAAAATAAAAAAATGAAAGTGTAGGTACAATTTAATGAAGTTAATGAAGACCAGGAAAAGGCAGGAATTTTAAATAACTATTTCTCCTCCGTATATATTAAGGAAGAACCCATGGCAATAGATGTGCGAATAATTGCTACTAAAAACTTGCAGAATAATTGTAATTGGTTAACTCAAGACAAGATCCTGCAGCAACTAAAGCAAGTTAATATAAACAAAGCTCCAGGGCCTGACGGTATCCATCCACGTGTACTTAAGGAACTAAGTGTAGAAATAAGTGAACCTCTGTTTTTAATCTTTCAAGATTCTTTTCTTTCAGGAAGTGTTCCGGGGGATTGGAGGAAGGCAGATGTGGTTCCTATATTCAAAAAGGGTTCAAAATCCTTGCCTGGAAATTATAGACCTGTGAGTTTAACTTCTGTGGCTGGTAAAATATTTGAAAGGTTATTAAGGGATAATATTCAAGAATTCCTTGAGAAGAACATGGTTATCAGCAAAAATCAGCACGGTTTTATGAAGCACAGGTCATGTCAAACTAACTTGATTGAGTTCTACGAAGAAGTAAGTAGAAGTATAGATCAGGGTGTTGCAGTGGATGTGATCTATTTGGATTTTGCCAAGGCATTTGATACAGTTCCACACAATAGATTAGTGTTCAAACTCAAGGAAATCGGTCTAGATGAAAATGCTTGTTCTTGGGTAGAACATTGGCTTAAAAACAGAGTACAAAGAGTTGTCGTTAATGGTAAATTTTCAAGCTGGACAGAGGTGGCAAGTGGTGTTCCTCAGGGGTCTGTTCTGGGACCCCTTCTATTTAACATGTTATTAAATGATCTTGAAGACAGCATTGAAAGTCATGTTTCAGTGTTTAAATAATACAATGTGAGCAAGATATTACTTTGCTGCAGAAGGATTTAGATAGACTGGAGGACTGGGCACTCAAATGGCAGATGACATTTAATGTTGAAAAATGCAAAGTTATGCACTTCGGCGTAAAGAATACACAAGCAAAGTATACCCTTAATGGAAGCGAATTAGGGATAACAACACACGAAAAGGACTTGGGAATTGTTATAGACAACAAACTATGCAACAATGTGCAATGTCAATCAGCAGTGGCTAAGGCCAGTAAGGTATTGTCATGCATGAAAAAGGGCATTCATTCTCGGGACGAGAATATCATTTTGCCTCTTTATCAATCACTGGTAAGACCACATATTGAATATGCTGTGCAATTTTGGGCACCTGTTCTAAAGAAGGATGTTATGGCACTAGAAAAAGTGCGGGCTACAAAATTAATAAAAGGAATGGAACATATCAGCTATGAAGAAAGGTTAACAAATTGAAACCTATTTAGTTTAGAAAAACGTCGCCTGAGAGGGGATATGATAACATTATACAAATATATTCGGGGCCAATACAAACCATTGTGTGGAAATCTATTCACAAACCGGACTTTACATAGGACACGAGGCCATGCGCTTAGACTGGAAGAAAGAAGATTTCGTCTAAGGCAAAGGAAAGGTTTTTTTTACTGTAAGAACAATCAGGATGTGGAATTCTCTGCCTGAAGAAGTGGTTTTATCAGAGTCCATACAGATGTTCAAACAGCTACTGGATGCATACTTGCAAAAACAGAATATTCAAGGATATAATCTCTCAATGTAGGGTAATAACTGCTTGATCCAAGGATAAATCTGACTGCCATTCTGGGGTCAAGAAGGAATTTTTTTCCTAGCTTGTTGCAAAATTGTGCTTCAAACTGGGTGTTTTGCCTTCTTTTGGATCAACAGCAAAAAAACAAATGTGAGGAAGGCTGAACTTGATGGACGCAAGTATCTTTTCAGCTATTTAACTATCTATCTATGTAACTATGAACAGAGGTGGCACTGTGCTACAGCCCCTGCCAACACATACACAATCTCTACAGCCCATATACCTGTGCATGTGCACACACTACAGCCCCGAGCTAGGCTTAGTATCACAAACAGCAGGACCCTTTACACACACTGCCCTGCAAACAGCCTCTTCTACACACATACCAGACCTGTCCAATTTTGTTCTTTGGGACACTAGAGGCAAGACACCAGCAAACAGTGTCATTAAATTTGCTTGTGTTTTGCAAAACAAAAACAGGGCATTTCGCCCAGCCTTGGGTAGTGGACATCTTGGGTGAGTTTCCAAACAATTTTTGCCAGGACTTGACCCCAGGATGTAATTATTAAAAAGGGCAATGATGTTGGAACAAACACTTGGAAAAAAAAATGCCAAAACCGCATTAGTCATTATTGTTGCAACATGTTCAAGAACAGTCAGATTGCCATGGCAATATCGCTGGCCGGTTAAAGAGATAGCTACCGATGTGACTCTCTGTTTACCGGCTACATGATCAGCAATGAATGAATCCTTGTAAAACATTCATTTGTACGTTGGGATCACTCACTGCACCTGATTTACCAGCATTGTGTTCTAGATATCAGGGTGCACAGAACATTTCATTAGGAGGTCCAATGGATTTATTTTTTATAAAAGGGGAATATTTATTGAAAACTCAACTATCACAAGAATCATTTGCATTTCAATTCTTTCAAATTTAATTCAGCCATTTTTTTTTAAATGACAAACTGAACATGGACTCACACTTCAAAAGTAAAACCAAAAAATGTTGTTTTTTTATGATAAATACCATAATTCTAATTAGATGCTGGTAGAGATCGTGATGGTTATTCACCAAAGTTAGAATTGCCAGGATTTCCACATTTTTAATTTAAGGTGAAAGTAGCTGATCTCACTGCATAGACTTAGAACATTTTAAAATTTGATCTCTTTTAACATTAAGTTTAAAATTATCTTTGAATTCCAGACAATTCTTGCTTTAGTAAATGACCTCCCAAATTAGGGACAATGTGGACAATGTGACCACTAATTAGGGTGTCGTGGATACATGTTGCACTCGCCTGTATTTCTATTTATAGAAAATGGCTTTTTCAAGCATTAAATGTCACTGCACACGTTGTCACCCATAACTTTAAACAGTTTATACTTTGTATTATGAAGAGAACATTCTCTTGTGTATAAATTACTTTTGAATTCTCCATTCTAAACCTTTGACACATATTTTCACAATTTCCGACGTAGCCTTCTAGTACAGCACTAAGTGCTATATTTCGTGCGTTCCCCTCCGTAACAGCATCCATAGAGTGCTCTGTACGTATCACTTACCTACCTGCAGGAAGTGGAGGAGGCTTTAGATCTCGCTCATTCAACCCTTCAGCATCTATTATACTTACTGCGTGCTCACAATGCTGTGATCTGGCCAGGTGCCCAAAATTAAATCCAAATAATTATACACTTGGTGTGAAAACACAGACTCATTTGTGGATGGGCTGCTCGATTTTTCCATCACAACAGTTGGCTCATTTACCTTTTACACCCAGGCAACCTGTGCCAGCGTCAGTCTTCCTCAACCGGGAATTGGAAGACTCCCCATGACAACCACATTCTTCTTGGATGGTTGCCTGTGTAATTAACACGTCAGTGAGATGTGTCTCCGGAGATGTGAATAGCACCGTGGTGTCATTAGACGTATCTCACCAAGAGATGTGTGACACAGAGGAATTGTATCACTGAGCAGAATGTACAATGTAACACACAAGATGGGGAAAATGGAATTCTAGAACTGTCTCATTCTGTCATTCAGATTTATTAACGCACCTAATTATAGGTTGAGAACACAGGTATAGAACATCAGAGCAGCGTTATGGCCCGTCCAAGCTTTGTACTCTGTATCTAGAAACCCAGGGATTCCGTTTTATTACTTCTATAATGGGTCTGCCACAAACATTCACACACTTCGTCACCACCTCAGCTGGAAGGTTGTTCGATGCCCCCATAAAAACATTACGTCCAAATGTTAGCCCTAAATTGACATTATTACTCTCTGTCAGCATGTAAGCAGTGGTAATATTTTGTATCGTTAGCTTGTATTAAGGTCTCCTAAAATGTCTGCCCTCTCCCACCACTGAAATGTGAGGTCTGTATTATGGCTGCAAAGCTCTCATTCAGTATTAAATACTGTAATAATACGCCAATAAAACTATTAACAAACAATTATATACATCATAACACAGCATACAAAGTATTATTAGGGCTTCACCACAAGCACAGATCTTCATTGCTTGCCTGTTACACCCGCTTTCCCATCACAGAATGACATATTCATTTTTTGTGGGGGGCACTAGGCAGGTTAATGAGGTTTAGAAGGGTCACCTTAGTCTTTGTAACCTTATTGAAGCATAGATAAATAAAAAAAAAGGTTCTGGCAATTCTTACTTTATTGACTAGTTGACAGTTTACCCAATTTGGAGGCAGTGTTAATTTTGTTGACTAACAATTTAAGTCAAATTTTAGTCGACTAAGTGTTTTGATATTTTGTCGACTAAAACTAGATTAAAACTAAAACAATTCAGGTGACTAAATTACGACTAAAACTAAGATGGCATTTTAGTCAAAAGACTATGACTAAATGTAAATTGAAATCTGCCGCCAAAGTTAACACTGTTTTCGAGGTCAGTGGAGTTGTGATAAATACCTACATGGATGTAGAGCCGCTGCATTGCCGCTATAATGACGTATCAATAAATGTAAACAAACACAGAGCAATTCGCCAGGGCTCTGCGCATGGGCTGAACTGACATGCCCACGTAGGGTGGCATCAGTGATGGCATAGCATGCTCCCTCTCTGGTCCTGCAATGTCCTATTGGGCGGCTCTTCCTATAAAAGCTGAATCTATGTCACAGTCCAGCCCTTACTGTAATTACACTTAACGTGTTTAATTCTGAGGGGCAATGGCTTTATTTTAACCCCTTCACCTCCAGCATCCAGCAGTTCTGCACCCACAGTTTATGACCAGGAGACCATTTTGTTCCAGTGATATGGGATCAGTACAATATTTCCATCTGTAACTGTCTGTAATCAGAGGAAAAGAGGGAATGCTTTATACAAAGCACTGTGCTATACAGAGGTATTGATCAATCAGGTGGAATACAGAGTATTTACTATTAGACTCAGGACAGGTTTTCTGTTAGAACCTTTCTAGATACAGTATGCCCGCTGCATGGCAGTTACATTGTCTGGGCATTATTTATTATCTCTATAGTGAGCTATCCAAGCCTCTGGTACCAGAAAGGTAAATTCTCTGTTCACACAGCCCAGCTGGAGGTAACTGTAACACGCAGCTGTCAAGTCCTGGGGTCTGACTGACAAAACAGCTGCAGGAGTCCTGGCCCTCCCTGGGCAGCCGTAATATGCAGCAGCTGCATGCGACAAGCCATCTGCCAATCATCTGGGATGGTCTCCTATCAAACGCCCTCACAGGGAACATCATGTAAACCATCGGTGCATTAACCGCTGGAGTCCCGGTGCACTATCTGCCCTGCTCACTGAAATAGGTCTGTTCATTAGATATCACTAATTAGACAGCTGGCTAGATTGTGAGACCTTGGATGAAACTGCACTCTGCGTCTGACACTCAGCTGAGCTGGCCTGAGATTCTACAGAATGCCAGGGCTGGGACAGCTGGGTAGTTTTACAGTGATATTAGGTACTAGGCTGTGGGACTAGTTCTCAGGTAGGGGAGCTGGGGTACAAAGCCAAAAACAAAAGGCAAAGACAATATTTAGATTAAGACAATGAAGCCATTCGACAGAGGGCAGACGCTGAGACCATGAGACAGAGGGCAGACGCTGAGACCATGAGACAGAGGGCAGACGCTGAGACCATGAGACAGAGGGCAGACACTGAGACCATGAGACAGAGGGCAGACACTGAGACCGTGAGACAGAGGGCAAACACTGAGACCGTGAGACAGAGGGCAGATACTGAGACTGTGAGACAGAGGGCAGACGCTGAGACCATGAGACAGAGGGCAGACGCTGAGACCATGAGACAGAGGGCAGATACTGAGACCGTGAGACAGAGGGCAGACACTGAGACCGTGAGACAGAGGGCAGACGCTGAGACCGTGAGACAGAGGGCAGACGCTGAGACCATGAGACAGAGGGCAGACGCTGAGACCATGAGACAGAGGGCAGACGCTGAGACCATGAGACAGAGGGCAGACACTGAGACCGTGAGACAGAGGGCAAACACTGAGACTATGAGACAGAGGGCAGATACTGAGACTGTGAGACAGAGGGCCGATACTGAGACTGTGAGACAGAGGACAGACACTGAGACCGTGAGACAGAGGACAGACACTGAGACCGGGAGACAGAGGGCAGATACTGAGACTGTGAGACAGAGGACAGACGCTGAGACCGGGAGACAGAGGGCAGACGCTGAGACCGTGAGACAGAGGGCAGACACTGAGACCGTGAGACAGAGGGCAGACACTGAGACTGTGAGACAGAGGGCAAACACTGAGACCGTGAGACAGAGGGCAAACACTGAGACCGTGAGACAGAGGGCAGATACTGAGACTGTGAGACAGAGGGCCGATACTGAGACTGTGAGACAGAGGACAGACACTGAGACCGTGAGACAGAGGACAGACACTGAGACCGGGAGACAGAGGGCAGATACTGAGACTGTGAGACAGAGGACAGACGCTGAGACCGGGAGACAGAGGGCAGACGCTGAGACCGTGAGACAGAGGGCAGACACTGAGACCGTGAGACAGAGGGCAGACACTGAGACTGTGAGACAGAGGACAGACGCTGAGACCGGGAGACAGAGGGCAGCGCTGAGACCGTGAGACAGAGGGCAGACACTGAGACCGTGAGACAGAGGGCAGACACTGAGACCGTGAGACAGAGGGCAGATACTGAGACTGTGAGACAGAGGGCAGATACTGAGACTGTGAGACAGAGGACAGGCGCTGAGACCGGGAGACAGAGGGCAGACGCTGAGACCATGAGACAGAGGGCAGACACTGAGACCGTGAGACAGAGGGCAGACACTGAGACTGTGAGACAGAGGGCAAACACTGAGACCGTGAGACAGAGGGCAAACACTGAGACCGTGAGACAGAGGGCAGATACTGAGACTGTGAGACAGAGGGCCGATACTGAGACTGTGAGACAGAGGACAGACACTGAGACCGTGAGACAGAGGGCAGACACTGAGACCGTGAGACAGAGGGCAGACACTGAGACTGTGAGACAGAGGACAGACGCTGAGACCGGGAGACAGAGGGCAGCGCTGAGACCGTGAGACAGAGGGCAGACACTGAGACCGTGAGACAGAGGGCAGACACTGAGACCGTGAGACAGAGGGCAGATACTGAGACTGTGAGACAGAGGGCAGATACTGAGACTGTGAGACAGAGGACAGGCGCTGAGACCGGGAGACAGAGGGCAGACGCTGAGACCATGAGACAGAGGGCAGACACTGAGACCGTGAGACAGAGGGCAGACACTGAGACTGTGAGACAGAGGGCAAACACTGAGACCGTGAGACAGAGGGCAAACACTGAGACCGTGAGACAGAGGGCAGATACTGAGACTGTGAGACAGAGGGCCGATACTGAGACTGTGAGACAGAGGACAGACACTGAGACCGTGAGACAGAGGGCAGACGCTGAGACCATGAGACAGAGGGCAGACACTGAGACCGTGAGACAGAGGGCAGACACTGAGACTGTGAGACAGAGGGCAAACACTGAGACCGTGAGACAGAGGGCAAACACTGAGACCGTGAGACAGAGGGCAGATACTGAGACTGTGAGACAGAGGGCCGATACTGAGACTGTGAGACAGAGGACAGACACTGAGACCGTGAGACAGAGGACAGACACTGAGACCGGGAGACAGAGGGCAGATACTGAGACTGTGAGACAGAGGACAGACGCTGAGACCGGGAGACAGAGGGCAGACGCTGAGACCGTGAGACAGAGGGCAGACACTGAGACCGTGAGACAGAGGGCAGACACTGAGACTGTGAGACAGAGGACAGACGCTGAGACCGGGAGACAGAGGGCAGCGCTGAGACCGTGAGACAGAGGGCAGACACTGAGACCGTGAGACAGAGGGCAGACACTGAGACCGTGAGACAGAGGGCAGATACTGAGACTGTGAGACAGAGGGCAGATACTGAGACTGTGAGACAGAGGACAGGCGCTGAGACCGGGAGACAGAGGGCAGACGCTGAGACCATGAGACAGAGGGCAGACACTGAGACCGTGAGACAGAGGGCAGACACTGAGACTGTGAGACAGAGGGCAGATACTGAGACTGTGAGACAGAGGACAGACACTGAGACCGGGAGACAGAGGGCAGACGCTGAGACCGTGAGACAGAGGGCAGATACTGAGACTGTGAGACAGAGGGCAGATACTGAGACTGTGAGACAGAGGACAGACACTGAGACCGGGAGACAGAGGGCAGACACTGAGACCGTGAGACAGAGGGCAGATACTGAGACTGTGAGACAGAGGGCAGATACTGAGACTGTGAGACAGAGGACAGACACTGAGACCGTGAGACAGAGGACAGACACTGAGACCGGGAGACAGAGGGCAGACGCTGAGACCATGAGACAGAGGACAGACACTGAGACTATGAGACAGAGGGCAGACACTGAGACAAAGGACAGACACTGAGACAGAGGGCAGGCACTGAGACTGTAAGACAGAGGGCAAACACTGAGACCGTGAGACAGAGGGCAGATACTGAGACCGTGAGACAGAGGGCAGATACTGAGACCGTGAGACAGAGGACAGACACTGAGACCGTGAGACAGAGGACAGACACTGAGACTGTGAGACAGAGGGCAAACACTGAGACCGTTAGACAGAGGACAGACACTGAGACTGTGAGACAGAGGGCAAACACTGAGACCGTTAGACAGAGGGCAGATACTGAGACCGTGAGACAGAGGGCAGATACTGAGACTGTGAGACAGAGGACAGACACTGAGACCGTGAGACAGAGGACAGACACTGAGACCGGGAGACAGAGGGCAGACACTGAGACCGTGAGACAGAGGGCAGATACTGAGACTGTGAGACAGAGGGCAGATACTGAGACTGTGAGACAGAGGGCAGACACTGAGACCGTGAGACAGAGGGCAAACACTGAGACCGTGAGACAGAGGGCAGATACTGAGACTGTGAGACAGAGGACAGACACTGAGACACTGAGACAGAGGACAGACACTGAGACAGAGGGCAGACACTGAGACAGAGGGCAGGCACTGAGACTGTAAGGCAGAGGGCAAACACTGAGACCGTGAGACAGAGGGCAGATACTGAGACCGTGAGACAGAGGGCAGATACTGAGACCGTGAGACAGAGGACAGACACTGAGACCGTGAGACAGAGGACAGACACTGAGACTGTGAGACAGAGGGCAAACACTGAGACCGTTAGACAGAGGACAGACACTGAGACTGTGAGACAGATGGCAAACACTGAGACCGTTAGACAGAGGGCAGGTACTGAGACCATGAGACAGACACTGAGACCGTGAGACAGAGGGCAGACACTGAGACCGTTAGACAGAGGACAGACACTGAGACTGTGAGACAGAGGGCAAACACTGAGACCGTTAGACAGAGGACACACACTGAGACTGTGAGACAGAGGGCAAACACTGAGACCGTTAGACAGAGGACACACACTGAGACCGTAGGTTTACCCGAGGTCTTGACACACAGACATACACCCAGTTTCTTTGTCCGAATGCCTTCTTGTTTCAAGTTTCTATTCTCACTGAGTAAACCCACTTAACCTTCTCATTCAGCTTAACCTGATCATTAGACAAACGCTTAGGTGAACTTTGACCCCTCTCCAAAAGTATCTTATTTATTAGAGAAAGACAGACAGTTCTGGGGTTTGTACTCTAGGTTCAATCTTTATTTCAGAAATAGGTTTTTGAGAACTTGTGCTTTTTATGTCAATCTTTCTTTTAATAAAGGCATGTAAGATGGGGTACAGAAGAGAAATTGGGGGAAACGTTTGAGTGATTTACAGTATAGGGTTGATACATTAATCAACAAGATTAGATTACATTTCCAGAGTTGCGATGCCTCATTTTTAAAATTTTTGTTGTTAAACTTTAGTTTGAAAATACAAGCTATGGACCATAAGATCCGTTTGGTAACTTGCTAAATTATTATAGTCAGACATCTGGTGACACATGGGTAGACAGTAAGCTCACAATTTAAAGAAACACAAGAGTCAAAATAGATGCAGGCATAAGACAAGTAGCGGTAATGACCTCGTTTGGTATGTGTTAGCATGGCAACAAGATTTAAATTATTGAGAACTGTACATAGCATGTTCATTTCGTTTAGTTATATTAGCTGAGTGAGCTCAATATAAACAGTGAATAACATATAGGCTTTTGCAGGCTAGTCTCGCCAGTATAAGTATTTTAGTATGTGTTTGTTGTAGTAGCGTCGGTCTAGCTGACATTTAGCTTAAATGCAGGTACATGGTTAAGAAACAAATAAAAACTAAATGAACTGAATCTCAGCATGTGTGCCACAAGGATGAATGTAGGTTATCGAGAGTATACAGAAGCATGTCATATTACAGAAGGGCACATCTACACTAGTGGCATGAGTTGGAGAAGCATGGCTAGGTGTAAGGGAAATCGGAGCTACCAGCTAAACGTACTGACCGCCATGCTTATGAGAGTACGCGAGTGGGTTATTACATGCCTACAATTATAGTGTAAGCAGGCTGGGGCCGACCTCTTGTAGAAGAGTAAATTTCACGCTAACACATTTAAGGATCATGGCATAAAAAGCTATGCAAGAGAGTGCACATAGTTAAAACATTAGTTAACACTAAACTGGGTCTGCGATTTTCCGCGGTGGGGAGAACGGCAACCAGAGACTGCTAAGCAGCACCAGCGGTAGTAGGGCTGCGCGGTTGGCAAGTCCAGAGTTACCCTATGCCCAGATTTGGGAGGCATTTTATGGGAACATGGTAGGCACTGCCCGTAGTGGCACAGTATGAGCAGGACACAATAATCCTCAGTCCAGCATGCAAACAGGTGTGGTCAGTTATTACATTAGAACATCATTAGAACATTAGCATTAACATTACTCAGAGACTACACTTTGCAATAATGTAATCGTTTTGTCCGTCAGGGCTAGCTAAGCACCCAGTGGCAACAACTGCACCTTAGGAATATCCCGCCGGTGGGTGCCTTGTTCTTGCCTCTTTTCGTATGAAAGCAGCCGGTTGCAGGGTGTCACGACAGGAGCTGTGCAAGATGTAAGTCTCGTAATCCCTGGGTAGGTCAGAGTCTGTGGGACCTGGTGCCGGCTTTCCGAGGCTGGAAGAGCTGTACAGTCATCCCATGCCCGTGCGGGGTTGTTGCCTCAGGTTGGTGTGCAGGGCGGCATGCAAGTTATTCAGGCTGTGGGAAGGGGTATTTTCGTTAGGCCATCGGATGCTCCAGCCCCTCTCACTGTCTCCAGCCTGGGTCGTAGCGGGGGCCATTGTCTCCCCTGGAGGGATCCGCCATCGTGTCGCTGTGAGGCATGATTTTCGGGGTCTCGGGCGGCGGTAGGACCTCCTCTTGTTGGGTCTGTAGGTTGGTGCACTTAACCTCCTAGATCTATGCCAGGGAGTGGGTCGCCGAGCCCATGTTCTGTCCGGAGGTTGCGCCTTGGGAGCGGGAGTAGTCAGACGTCGACTCCTTGCCTCCACTCTCCTCCAGAACCGCTGGCAGATCTCATCAAATGCCGATAGGAATTTGGTTTCCCATTCTCGGGAGGCCGACCCCTCACCACTCATAGCGAGATTTTCAGCGGCCATCTTGAGCCTCGTGTGATCTGCTGTCTTTAGGTGAGTTTTGCTTGTCACATTGTAGACCAGGATAACCCCCGCCGGTCTGTGGGGGGGGAACGGGTACCTTGCTTGAGCGTCCCTGTTGGTTGCCGCGGCGGGAGAGCGGCCGTCTCTCCCACTCTAGCCAGGCTTGCAGGCCGCAAATGTCGCGTGTGTAAGGCTGACCCGAAAAGCATCGCGTTTGGCATGAATTCATAGCTTGCGTTGTCCCCTGGTGTCCGGTGGCTGGTTTCAGGTCAATAAATGCTTGTTTTAGTCGAGAATAAGTAAGAAACCGCCACCCAGAGCAGGAGCTGCGGTAACGTGCGACTGCTCCGCTCCGAGATCAGGCCCTGCCCCCCGAACTTGTGCTTTTTAATGTTTTGTCAAATAAATTTATAATTCAACTTCCATTCTGCAGTCTGTCTCGTGGATTCAGGATAACTGTATGAGAATAATAACAATAGCCTATGACTAAGAACTGCATAGTATTCGGGTTCTCCTTGCTGTTAGTATACTCGGATTGAATTGTTTATTTTTGCTGCGGCTACATGTAGCCTTTTCTACTTATTCAAATATAAGACTGTCCACCTGCCTCGTTCCTTCTTCACGTTGGATTTCCTTTACATTGTAACGGACATTGTGTTTTAGATCCTCCTGTTGTTTATGTGTTTATTACCCGACGTGGAGCGTTAGTGCAAGCCTCATAATGCTATTAATATAATCACCACATTGTTTCTCTCAGTACGAGATCAAGAAAAGTTTTCAAATAAGGCAACGAACAAAAGGAAAATTGCCTTGCCAAATTTAGGCTTAAGACGTCAAATCGGAAACAAAGAGAATTCAAAGACGTTTAATTTGGAAATTCTTCTGACATTTCAGTTTCTAACTTGGCTATTAAAAAAAACAATAAATAATTTTATTGAGGTTAACATATAGCTCAGTACAGCTTCTATGATATCTATAATACACGATGATACATTAAGACATCAAAGCAAGACGGAAGATACATTTCGCTAACTTTGACCTTATTCATATGTCAATGTCTTGTTTATTACATGAAATCCCTTCATGTATAGTCCCACTCTCTCCCACTCAATGAGTGACAATATAGAATGTGTTTTCGTAATCCAACCCAAGATGCCTTACTATTTGAGGGGTGCTGTGCCGAAACCTAGTAACGGTGTTTGTGATTTGTTTAATGTTTCTGGAGCTTAGATACCATGAATATTGAGTCGGGACATTAAGGTAAAACGACCCATCAATCAGCCCTGGAAATCTGCTAAACATCGCGTTGGGAGCATTTTTAACTGATGAAGATTGGGGATTAAGACAACACTCCAATCTGCACTGATTACTTATTATATTATTAGGCTTCTTTGATCTACTCACCATTGAGATCCAAAGACACTGTACTTTATTTAAAATAGAGCTCATTATCTACTTTACAAAAGCTAAGGGTGGAGATTAGGTTTGGAGGCTCTGTATATTGTGGGTAGCATGGCTTAGAATTTAGGATTAAGGTTTGAAGGTGGAAAGTTTAAAGGAACAATAAAACTTCATACAAAGCTGTATTCTTAATGCCCGAGTGTCCATGTTCCTAGTTGTTTTAAGCCTCCTTCTCTCCCCCCCCCCCCCCCTCCCTGGACGCCATGAAAATTTTAGAGTAGTAAAGTTTTGATCTTTTTGACCTTGATGTCACAGAGGAGGTTTGGTCTCCTCGCGAAGGTCCAATCCAATGTTCCCCATAGAGAAGCATTCGGGACTTGATGCACATGCGCAGCAAGTGCCGTGTGCGCCTCTGTGCTTCTCCATAGGAAAACATTGACTCAGTAATGTGGAAGCCCCTCTAGTGGCTGTCAGGAAGATAGATTCTCCAAAACTGTTTTACAATGCAAGATGAAAAGGACAGGACCACTGCACCCAAGCAAGTTCATTAAGATTATGTATTTATTAAATATTAAAATTACTGTATATAAATATAAATATAAGGTTTTTTGTACTGGTTCTCCTTCTTCCCTCTATTTCCCACATCTTACTTGCTCTGTGAATAATATTTAAGATTTAGTAACTGTCCCCTTGTCATCAATTATCGTTTTTTCCCTATCGAACATCTCTTTGTTGGTGCCACAGACAGAACACTGAATAGCAAAACACACAAAACTGTTCGTCTATTGTTTGTTTGTTTTGTGATCCGTCTATGTAACGTTTGTGAATTGCGCAATTTCCCCCAATCGCCCAAAATGCCAGCGAATTTCAATTTATTTGAAACCGAATGTACAAGTCTAATGTTTATAATCACTTTAATATGTTATTATATATTATTTCATGGACTTATTTATAAAATAAGGCAATTTTTTTATATTGTGTCTGAAAATTAGGCCAGCATATAGCAAGAGAACAGAGCGGACTAAATGTCTGCAAAGTAGATAAAGTAATAGAAAATAAAGATAAAATGGCTCTAGCTTGCAATCAATCTCGGGAAATAACGTTATTATGGAAAATAGCAATTTAAAACAATCCCTCAATATTTTATGACATAATGTTTTTTATTGACTGCATTTATTTTCTGTGAGCTAATTTTACAAAATAACTCTACTTCATTAATTAAGGTTACAAGGTCGAATAATTTGGCGTAATCTATAGACACCAAAAGGCTTTTAGTTAACTGGTTTAAAATAAAATTGCAGTATATATTTTTTTATAAGATCAAATCCACCATGTAGAACACAGAAGGGAGTCAATGACAGCATACGCTGAGTGACATCTAGTGGCTGACTGTGGTACTGAGTAATCACTGGTAATTAATGTCAGCGTATGTTGGGTGACATCTAGTGGCTGACTGTGGTACTGAGTAATCACTGGTAATTAAAGTCAGCGTATGTTGGGTGACATCTAGTGGCTGACTGTGGTACTGAGTAATCACTGGTAATTAAAGTCAGCGTATGTTGGGTGACATCTAGTGGCTGACTGTGGGACTGAGTCATCACTGGCGTATGTTGGGTGACATCTAGTGGTACCAATCACTGATAATTAAAGGGGGTTGTTCTAAAGATTTTGTAATATTTCTTGCATGAAAACAGTTACGTCCCTTTTAATTTATTTATTTAACTCTTTTTTTTTTTTTAAATTCTCAACCAATACATGTGATAATCATAATGAGAAGCAAATATAACATAATATAAATAATAATATAAAGATACTAAAAGAAGGGGTTGCGTATCCTGTCACTAAGTATATGAAAAGAGAGCCTCAGGATCAATGGCTAATAGATAATATGCAAAGTCCGCATCAGCAGATACGCGTAAACAAAATAAATCCTTGTGGGATCTACTAAACCATGCCTCACGTATTAGCGTACCTTTACTATATGTATTTAATGTGCTCACTGTGAGGCTCAAACTCATTGTTAACCTTTAACACTCAGTTAAGTAGTAGACTAAAGTGAGTGGGTGGGGGAGAATACAAGGGGTATAACCCCCCGTGGCAACCATCCTAAAGACCGATACGTCTGAGCATAAATGAAAACAGCAGTTACTTCCTCTTTAAAAATAATGAACAAACATCGCAAATATAACAATTTACAAATAATGAAAAGACAACGTTGGTTGTTTAGGAGATAGATGTGTTTGCAGAGTCTCATCTGGGACAAATGGCTTAGTCTTAGCTAGATCCCAGGTGACGTTTCACACTGGATGTATGGAGGAAGGAAGACTGCTTATTCTGTAGTAGACTAAGGGCAAGTTGGATAAAGACAGTAGCGACCTACAATGCTTCATTGACCTTCAATGTCCCTGTATCCTGGGAATTTAGTAGACTGTGAGGGGCTAACCAGTGGTATGGAACATTGTGGGACAAAAGCGAAGAGAGATTCGCTTCAAGAGATTTAATTGTTGCCCTAGATAGATCCAGAAAAAAGTGTCTTGCCCTCAAACCGATAAGGTGACATATTTCAGACAGCATTTATAAAGGTAGTTTTGTCCAGACGACTCTGAAATATAATGACAATATCAGTGCTCCCTCCTGCAGAAGTCATAGCATGTTTGGGGATCCATCCAATAACACAGCTTTCACTTGTTTATTTGAAAACAGTTGGAAGATTAATCTCCTAAAAGGTGAAGCAGTACAGCCATGTCTGTGTCATCAGCTAGTCCTCAGACTTAAACAATTTTCCATCTCCTCCAGTCCACTAGAACAATTGTAGGCTCGATTGTGTCTGAGTTTTTTGTAGGCCCTGAACCGTCTGCTTCAGAGTTAGAGATTCGATTCTCGTGAATGATGGAGGTGAGTTCCACGTTGTGAAGCTGGGCAGAGCCCCCTGACAGCTCCTCTCAGAGGAGGCCTATATCAGCTGCTAAGTTTCGATGGAGATCCTTCAAAAGGTGCCTAAGAGTTCCCTCACCCTCAGGTGGAAGACGGTGAGTGTTTTTTTGTCCATTGACACAGACGGCTCTGTCCTGTCTGCCAAAGAGGTTTCACTGGATAATCTGGAAGAGTAGTCTAACTCCGGCACCATGACAGGAGGAAAGAGTAGTCTAACTGCGGTGGAGGAAACCGTCAATATCTGCCATTAAAGGTGTTTTGTTTGCCTTAGATTTTTTACTCTGATGCCCCATGAAGGAATCCCCCATGCAGGGTAAGTGGTATGCAGGGTAAAACAAACTATTTTGTCAGATTGTTTATCGAAAGCTTGGAGCTGCAGGAATGTGTGACTGTCCAGGATGGCTGCTCAATTCTGCAGATTTTTTATATGTTTAATTATCTCCTATCTTAACAAATATCAAACATATCAGATTTTTGGGGATTTTTTCCAGTTTGGCTATTTTGACTTTAAATTTAAATTCACTTAGAATTCCCTCTGAATACCTGACAATTCTCACTTGAGTAACTATCTACGTGTTCGTAAGGTTATAAATCTAAATTTATTTATCTTAATCCAGGAACTAACACCCCCATCCTGACTCCCTGCCAATCATCATTAGAAGCTTTCATTTTTAAACCTGGAAAAATGGGTGATGATATAGCATTTCAATCTGGTACAATTTGGAGTAAAATGGATAAATTCATAGACTTCTTTTTCTCTTCCTCGAATGCAATATGTTCCCGGGTTTGTTGTGTTAACCTGCTGTATCTTCAATATGCATATAAACTATGGGTCGTCAACCTGGTCCCTACCGCCCACTAGTGGGCGTTTCGGGATTCCAGGTGGGCGGTAGGGACTTTGGAGGTTAAAACCTCCTTTGGAGCGAGTGAGCGGGCAGGTGGGCGCGCGCGAGCGAGCGGACACATCATCAAGAAACCAACGTGCGCGAGAATGCGTGTGGTAGGGATTTCGGAGGTTAAAACCTCCTTTTGAGTGAGTGGGCGGGCGGAGGCGGGCGCGAGCGCACACATCAATCACGCAAACACGTGGGAAGAGAAAGGGGAGGAGTGGAAACTGATAGCACGGACAGGCAGAGGCAGGCAGAAACGGAGCAGAGCAGTTGCAAAATAGGAGAAAGAAAGGTTATAGGCAGGAGAAAGAGAATTGTTGTTGGCTAATAATAATAAGTGGGCTAACTAGCTCAGCCTTACTTTTGTACCTTCAGGAAGGTAAAAGAAAGGAGATAAAAAGGAAAAGATAAAAAAAATTAACAAAAAAAGGGAAGAAAAATAGAGAAAATGGGGATAAAATAAAGGAGGAGAGTAAGCAGTGTTTAGTCTGGCTCATAAATTAAGTTTTGTTATCTTATAAAATAAAAGAAAAAATAAGTGAGGGAAGGAGAAGGAGAAAATAAAAAAAAGGGAAAAAGAGATCCTTGATATAGTGATATGCTATAAGGAAGGTAAAGAAAAAGAAGGCAGGAAAAGGGATTTATTTTGATGGTGACACTTAATAAAAACTGGAATACAGCATTGATTTGGGTGTTTGTAATAAGAGGGAAAAGAGGAGGGAAAAAAGCACTGTGTGGAGTGCAGATCAAAACGTAAGAGTAAAATTAGTTGTTAAATTGTGAAACTAATTTAGGACCCATGTCTGAAAAAAAGAAATCTGCTCGTGGCTATTTACCAGAGTATCTGAAGATGGGTTTCATTGAATCTGTTACAAATAAACAGCTTTTAATGTGTTTACTGTGCCACAAGACATTATCTAATGAACCAATGAAGCCAAGTCGATTGCGAGAACATCTCGCTACAAAGCTTTCGCAAGATAAAGATAAGCCCGTTTAATATTTTCAAGAAATCTATAAAAGATTTCAAAATCGTTCAACAATAGCTACATCCTTTCAAAAACAAAATGCAAAGAAAGAGGATGGATTAACTGCAGCTTATCGTATATCACACCTGCAGCTTATCATATATCACACTTAATTGCAAAAAGTGGTAAAAGCCATAATACTGGACAATACCCTCTATCAAAGAATTTCTCTCAACAGTAATGCATCAGGATATACCTGAAGTTTTAAAAACATTGCCCCTTAGCGATAACACAGTAAAGAGACGCATTGACGAAATGGCGGCTAATGTTGAAAATAAACTTATAGGTAGAGATGTCCCAAACAGTTCGCTGGGAACTATTCGCCGGCGAACATAGCTTGTTCGCGGTCGCCGCGGCGGGTGAACATATGCGATGTTCGTTCCGCCCCCTATCCGTCATCATTGAGTAAACTTTGACCCTGTACCTCACAGTCAGCAGACACATTCCAGCCAATCAGCAGCAGACCCTCCCTCCCAGATCCTCCCACCTCCATGATGAATAGGGGGTGGACCGAACATCGCATATGTTCGCCCGCTGCGGCGACCGCGAACAAGCTATGTTCGCCAGCGAATAGTTCCCAGCGAACTGTTCGAGACATCTCTACTTATAGGTATTCTCCAAAATTCGTCACTTTCCATACAATTGGATGAGTCTGTCAGTGCAGATAATAATGCTCTACTGATGACATATGTACGGTACCTTGATGAAAACAATACATTGCAAGAAGAAATGCTATTCACTGTCAATCTGATTACAGATACAAAAGGATTATCAATATTTAATGCTGTGAAATCATACTTTGCAAAAAATAATATACCCTTGAACAATATTGTTGCATGTGCTACTGATGGAGCACCATCAATGGTAGGCAGCTATCGTGGGTTTGTTGCTTACTTGAAGGAAGAAGTGCCAAACGTTTTGTGTATTCATTGTGTTGTGCACAGACAACATATTGTAGGAAAACATTTAAGTACAAGTCTCCATTCATCATTAAGTATAATAATTAAAGCTGTAAATAAGATAAAATCTAAAGCCAAGTGTGATAGAATGTTTCAACAGCTGTGCCAGGACAATATCGAGCAGTTTATTAGGTTACTTTTACATACAGAAGTTCGATGGCTCTCAAAGGGTACAAGCTTGTCTCGTTTTGTTGCATTATTTGATAGTGTCGTACAGTTTTTTGAAAGTGATAATGAGGCTGGTCTCTATAAACAGTTAAAAAACGGAAAGAATGGTGCCTTTTATTTGGCAGACATTTTCAAGAGATTTAATGAAATTAATTTGCAGCTTCAAGGAGCCAATATAACTCTTATAAGTTGCAAAAATATTGTGTCATTATTTATCGAAAAGCTTGATCTTCTCCGTCATAATATTTTCAAGAGAGAATTTCATCAGTTTCCTGAATTGTCCTCTATAAACAATGATGTAACTCCGGGGGATATTGAAAGGTTCAGTAGCCACCTCAAGGGACTCAAATTGGATATGGAAAAACAATTTCAAGATATTTTAAACTTAAAGGTGCATGACTGGATGATAAATCCTTTTACAGCAAATGTTGCTGAGGTTGATATCACTTGCCAAGAAGAACTATTAGAACTTAAATATGACGAAGAGAGTAAATGTAATTTCGGCAGTGGTGGATACCAAAAACTCTGGCAAAATAAAAAAATGCCTGCGTTCTATCCAAATATGTGGAAAATGATGTTCAATTTATTGATACCTTTCCCTACCACATATCGTGGAGAATCAGGCTTTAGTGCTGTTAATCAAATTATGAGCAAACAGAGAAACCGTCGAATATGACCGAAAGAGGAGACCTTCGTTTGTTCCTTACGGAAATCAAACCAGATATCAAATATTTAGTCTCGCAGCATCAGCCTCAAGGATCTCACTAGTAAAGCTAATTTCAATGTACTTTATTGTTTTCTAATTAAACTTTATAAAGTTAAAAACATTACAAACATGCATAAAGTAGAAATAAAAAGATAAATGGACGCACATTTCTTTCCTTTTTTTAAACAGCCTCCTTTCTTAACCAATATTCTGCACTTGCGCAAAAACTGGTGGGCGGTAAGGAAATGTTTCCATCAAGAAAGATGCATTAGTGGGCGGTAGGTAAAAAAAGGTTGACTACCCCTGATATAAGCAATAAGATATAAGAAGCATCACAGGATTTTTACTCAGTGATGTAATTTTGTAACTTGCAGAGAAGTTACAATTACTCCTTTAAACCAATGTTATATTGTGTGACCTCTAGTGGCTGATCGTGGTACTGATTATTTAAACCCATGTAATGTGTGACCTCTAGTGGCTGATTGTGGTACTGGTCATTTAAACCCATGTTATGTTGTGTGACCTCTAGTGGCTGATCGTGGTACTGATTATTTAAACCCATGTAATGTGTGACCTCTAGTGGCTGATTGTGGTACTGATCATTTAAACCCATGTTATGTTGTGTGACCTCTAGTGGCTGATTGTGGTACTGATTATTTAAACCCATGTTATGTTGTGTGACCTCTAGTGGCTGATTGTGGTACTGGTCATTTAAACCCATGTTATGTTGTGTGACCTCTAATGGCTGATTGTGGTACTGATCATTTAAACCCATGTTATGTTGTGTGACCTCTAGTGGCTGATTGTGGTACTGGTCATTTAAACCCATGTAATGTGTGACCTCTAGTGGCTGATTGTGGTACTGATCATTTAAACCCATGTAAATTGTGACCTCTAGTGGCTGATTTTGGTACTGATTATTTAAACCCATGTTATGTTGTGTGACCTCAAGTGGCTGAGTGTGGTACTGATAACTTAAACCCATTTTATGTTGTGTGACTGATTGTGGCTGGTTGTGGTACTGATTATTTAAACCCATGTATTGTGTGACCTCTAGTGGTTGATTGTGGTACTGATTATTTAAACCCATGTAATGTGTGACCTCTAGTGGCTGATTGTGGTACTGATCATTTAAACCCATGTAATGTGTGACCTCTAGTGGCTGATTGTGGTACTGATCATTTAAACCCATGTAATGTGTGACCTCTAGTGGCTGATTGTGGTACTGATCATTTAAACCCATGTTATGTTGTGTGACCTTTTTTTTCCCTCCCTTTTCTTTTTCCACTCTGCCACAATAGATCAACGTATTCCGCCCATAAGTTCTTAGTAGAACTTAGTGATTGCCTTGATTAAGATTAGAGACCACAGTAAAAATGTTAGTATGACTGTGTGTGATTGGATATTGAGTATGGAAGGCTTAGCGCTATGGGTTTATAGAATTTTTCTGAGGAAAGGTCAAGTGCGAAAGAAACAGGATAGAATATGGTAAAATTTGCCACAATTAATATACAGGGCTTAAATATCCCACATAAGAGATTAGCTTTCAGAGATTATTTAATAACAGAGAAAATCTATTCTCTTGATACAAGAAACGCATTGGATCTTAGGCAAAAGTATAAGATGGTTCGGTAATAATTTCCCTCTAATAGTGACTTCCTCTAAAAAAGAAGAAGAAAAAGCTGGTGTGGCTATAGGTTTTTCCAAATCACTTCAAGTAGAAATTAAACATAAAGATATTGATATAGAGGGTAGATTTATAATATTGATTTGCGAAATTAATGGGGAATTGTATACAGTGGTGAATGTATATTTACCGAATGTAAATCCGATGAGACTGTTCTCCTATATATTAGAAAGAGTCGAAAGAGTAGCTATGGGAAGTGTGGTAATAGCGGGAGATTTTAATTGTGTTTTGGACATAGAACTGGATAAAACTAACAATAACAAGATTTTTGTGGATAAAAATAGTCTGAGAAATACTAGTACCTTCCAAAATATAATCAAGAAAAATAATCTTTATGACATTTGGAGAGTTAAGAACCCATTAGTAAAAGATTATACATTTTATTATTGGCCACATAACTCACACTCAAGAATCGACTTTTTCCTAGGAGACCCTAAAATATTAGATAAAGTAAAATATATACAGATAAATATAATGATTTGGTTGGATCATAATATCGTTACAATGGATATAAAGGATGGGAAACACCTCTACCCTAGAACCACTTGGAAATTAGATGATTCAATATTATATAATATCGAAAACCTGAATTTATTAAAAACATGGTCACAATATTTTTGGGAGGAAAACAAGTCAGAGAACACTTCAGAATTAAATACCTGGTGTACATATAAAGCCGCTATTAGAGGACAATGCATAAACATTAAAAGTAGAGTTAGAAAAAAAGAAGGATTGGGTCTAGCAGAATTATATATTCAATTGTATAAAGTCTCCAGTGAATATAAATTAAATCCAAATAAAGAAGGGCAATTAAAGATAGCCAATCTCAAACAAATTATCAAGAAAAAAATATCAGTAAACATAGAGAAGGAAATGATGAAATTAAAAATTAGATACTATTACAGACAAAATAAAGCAGATAAAATTTTATCAAATCAACTGAAAAAGAGACAGGCAGATAATCGTATAGATAAAATTGTCCATGAAGGTAATACTTATAGAGCCCCAAATGAAATTGGAGAGATCTTTAATCAATACTACAGATCACTCTATAATCTGCCAGATAGATCTACGGATGAATCCATAGATATCTATATAAAAGATCTTGTACTACCAAAAATATCTACAGACCAACTAGATCTAATAAATGAGGACACTCCAAAGAAGAAGTCAGAGATGCCTGACGGTTTTAGTAATAGATTTTACAAATTAATGAAAGACATAATTGTTGAGCCGTTAACAAGATCTTTTAATGAGGCTGTAAAAAAAGGAGCATTCCCACAAGAAATGCTAAGAGCCAATATCTTACCAATTTTGAAACCAGGCAAAACAGCAACAGATGTCAAAAGTTACAGACCGATTTCACTGATAAATGTGGATGTCAAGATCTTTGCTACAATTATTGCAAAAAGACTAAAAATAATCTTGCCTGGAATTATCAACTCAGACCAGGTTGGATTTGTTCCTGGTAGAAACTCAGGAAATAATATCAAAAGGCTATTGGATTCAATGGATCTGTCTGACAAGACATGTAATCCCCTCCTGATCCTGTCATTAGACGCAGAAAAAGCGTTTGACAGGGTCAGTTGGGGATTCATGTTTAAAGCTCTGGAGGCTTTTAATATTAAAGGATGGGTATCTGATGCGATTGGTTCTCTGTATAAGAAGCCAGTGGCAAGGTCTGTAGGCCAAAATATCTGCTCAAACTGGTTTAGTTTGGTAAATGGTACAAGGCAAGGGTGTCCCCTGTCGCCAATTCTGTACGTTATAACGGTAGAAATCTTTGCCTCAAAAATTAGACAAAATACATTAATCAAGGGTCTACCAATTTCAAAAGGGGACCTAAAGATTTCTTTGTACGCGGACGATACTCTGTTATATGTTGCCGACCCAGAAAAATCCCTCTCACATGTGATAACAGAAATAGAACAATACAGTAAGGTATCTAATTACAAACTGAACCTCTTTAAATCTACTGCAATGTATAGGAATATATCTTCAGATAAGATAAATAAACTACAAAATAAATAAAATTTTGCTCAACCAGAAGAATTTATCTACTTGGGGATAAGAATAAACAGAAATTAGAAAGAATTATGGAATCTAATTTTATACATCTCCTGAAAAACACAAATAAAGACTTAAAGGAATGGCGCCAGATAGAGATATCATGGTGGGGCAGAGTTAACACTCTGAGATATTATGTGCTCCCTAAGTGGACCTATTTATTCAGGATGTTGCCATTATCTATCCCCATACCCTGGATAAAAATGATTACATCTTCTTTTGCCAATTTTGTGTGGAGGGGAAAAAAACCTAGAATCAAATCAAATACTATGAGCTGTAATATAGACAGAGGGGGTTTAGGCTTCCCAGATATTGAAAGATTCTATGAAGCCGGAATAATCTATCATATCGTAATGCTACAAAGGGAGATTTATTTAAAAGAGGCCTGGGGGAGGATAGAAGTAGATTTATGCCAATCCAAAAATTTATCTAACATTATATGGAATAACAAAATATATGATTACTCATTATCATTTGTGCTGAATCAAATAATTCCTATATGGGAAAAAATAAAAAATAAAATAGATATTAAGAACAAGGTATGGGGTTTTCAAAATATAGAAAGTCTTGAAAAAGATATTACAAATATCTCACTAAAAGTATGGAGAGATGTAAATATCAGGAAGGTCGAAGACTTAATGTTGAATGGTGAGATAAAGACTTTCGAGTTATTAACAACTACATTTCTCCTCCCGAAAAGGTCTTCTCTTATCTGAGAGTTAGGAATTATTTGAAACATAACATTTTTATAAATAGCGGGGAATTATATAATATGTTAAAAGTGATATTCACCAAAAAAGACTCAAAAAACTTTTTTGCTAAATGTACAAAACTATGTGATACAATAAAAACAGAGAACCGCCCAACGGCAATAAAAAGCTGGGAAAAAATTCTGAAGTGCTCTATAGACTTGGAAGAATGGTTCGCTGCCATATCTAAAACAAAAACAAACAAATATGTACATTGTCTTTCTTTGATAGAAACTCACTTTAAATTGATTAATAACTGGTATCTGGTCCCCTCAAAAATATCGAAAATGTTTAATAATAATGATGATCTTTGCTGGAGGTGCGGCAAAGAGAAAGGAGATTATCTTCACATTTGGTGGAGCTGCAAAAGAGTAACTCCCCTATGGTACATGACCAACTCATTATTACACAGCTTAAATGGAATAGGAATAAAAGTCACTCCAGACAGGATGTTACTACATATAAGGTGGCCTGCTCTTAGCAGAATGAACCAAATTTTGACAACACATTGCCTAATAGCAGCAAAGATCATTATTGCTAGGAACTGGAAAAAGACACAAACTTTCTTAAAGATACAGCTTACTCAGCAACTAAAATATCAGATTCAAATGGAAATAGGGATGAATAAAACTAAAAACCAATATAAAGAACTTGACAAGTGGGAAAATTGGCTCATAAATTTGGAGAAACTGGAGACCGAACGGACGCCATAGAAAAATAGAAAAAAGGAGGGGAGGAAGAGAGGGGGAGAGAGGAGGAAAGAGAGAGAAAAGGGCTTCCTCAAAGGGAAAAAGAGAATAGAAAAGAGAAGAAAAGTAGCAGCAAAGTACCGTGTGAATGTGGGTATGAATGAAGTTAGGAAGTTTTTTCTTTCGTTTTCGGTAGTTTTTCCCTTTCTCTTTTTTTTTCCCCCAATGAACAACAATAGGCAACAGAAAAATACGAGTAATAGGACAGATAGAGGTAAACGGAAGTAGAGGGGAGATGAAGGAGAAGGGAGAAATTGTTAAGGGGGCTCACAGAGCTAACTTATTTTAATGGAGGACTAAATAGTTAGAGACGAGCCAGTAAATGTTCATGATGAGTAATATACCTGGCCTTATATGATGACAAACCTGAATTTATAAAGAGGCGGGTACAGTCTGAAACGAAAGAAAAAAAAAACTTAAAGAATGATGCCTTTTATTTGGCAGGCATTTTCAAGAGATTTAATGAAATTAATTTGCAGCTTCAAGGAGCCAATATAACTCTTATAAGTTGCAAAAATATTGTGTCATTATTTATCGAAACGCTTGATCTTCTTCGTCATAATATTTTCAAGAGAGAATTTCATCAGTTTCCTGAATTGTCCTCTATAAACAATGATGTAACTCCGGGGGATATTGAAAGGTCCAGTAGCCACCTCAAGGGACTCAAATTGGATATGGAAAAACGATTTCAAGATATTTTAAACTTAAAGGTGCATGACTGGATGATAAATCCTTCCACAGCAAATGTTGCTGAGGTTGATCTAACTTGCCAAGAAGAACTATTAGAACTTAAATATGACGAAGAGAGTAAATGTAATTTCGGCAGTGGTGGATACCAAAAACTCTGGCAAAATAAAAAAATGCCTGCGTTCTATCCAAATATGTGGAAAATGATGTTCAATTTATTGATACCTTTCCCTACCACATATCGTGGAGAATCAGGCTTTAGTGCTGTTAATCAAATTATGAGCAAACAGAGAAACCGTCGAATATGACCGAAAGAGGAGACCTTCGTTTGTTCCTTACGGAAATCAAACCAGATATCAAATATTTAGTCTCGCAGCATCAGCCTCAAGGATCTCACTAGTAAAGCTAATTTCAATGTACTTTATTGTTTTCTAATTAAACTTTATAAAGTTAAAAACATTACAAACATGCATAAAGTAGAAATAAAAAGATAAATGGACGCACATTTCTTTCCTTTTTTTAAACAGCCTCCTTTCTTAACCAATATTCTGCACTTGCGCAAAAACTGGTGGGCGGTAAGGAAATGTTTCCATCAAGAAAGATGCATTAGTGGGCGGTAGGTAAAAAAAGGTTGACTACCCCTGATATAAGCAATAAGATATAAGAAGCATCACAGGATTTTTACTCAGTGATGTAATTTTGTAACTTGCAGAGAAGTTACAATTACTCCTTTAAACCAATGTTATATTGTGTGACCTCTAGTGGCTGATCGTGGTACTGATTATTTAAACCCATGTAATGTGTGACCTCTAGTGGCTGATTGTGGTACTGGTCATTTAAACCCATGTTATGTTGTGTGACCTCTAGTGGCTGATCGTGGTACTGATTATTTAAACCCATGTAATGTGTGACCTCTAGTGGCTGATTGTGGTACTGATCATTTAAACCCATGTTATGTTGTGTGACCTCTAGTGGCTGATTGTGGTACTGATAATTTAAACCCATGTTATGTTATGTGACCTCTAGTGGCTGATTGTGGTACTGATAATTTAAACCCATGTTATGTTATGTGACCTCTAGTGGCTGATTGTGGTAATGATAATTTAAACCCATGTAATGTGTGACCTCTAGTGGCTGATTGTGGTACTGATTATTTAAACCCATGTTATGTTGTGTGACCTCTAGTGGCTGATTGTGGTACTGATTATTTAAACCCATGTAATGTTTGACCTCTAGTGGCTGATTGTGGTACTGATCATGTAAACCCATGTTATGTTGTGTAACCTCTAGTGGCTGATTGTGGTACTGATCATTTAAACCTATGTTATGTTGTGTGACCTCTAGTGGCTGATTGTGCTACTGATAATTTAAACCCATGTTATGTTGTGTGACCTCTTGTGACTGAATGTGGTACTGATAATTTAAACCCATGTTATGTTGTGTTAGCTCTAGTGGCTGATTGTGGTACTGATTATTTAAACCCATGCTATGTTGTGTGACTTCAAGTGGCTGATTGTGGTACTGATAATGTAAAACCATTTTATGTTGTGTGACCTCTAGTGGATGATTGTGGTACTGATAATTTAAACCCATGTAATGCTGTGTGACCTCTAGTGGCTGATTGTGGTACTGATAATTTAAACCCAGGTTATGTTATGTGACCTCTAGTGGCTGATTGTGGTACTGATAATTTAAACCCATGTAATGTGTAACCTCTAGTGGCTGATTGTGGTAGTGATAATTTAAACCCATGTTATGTTGTGTGACCTCTAGTGGCTGATTGTGGTACTGATTATTTAAACCCATGTAATGTTTGACCTCTAGTGGCTGATTGTAGTACTGATCATTTAAACCCATGTTATGTTGTGTAACCTCCAGTGGCTGATTGGGATACTGATAATTTAAACCCATGTAATGTTGTGTGACCTCTAGTGGCTGATTGTGGTACTGATCATTTAAACCCATGTAATGTGTGACCTCTAGTGGCTGATTGTGGTACTGATCATTTAAACCCATGTTATGTTGTTTGACCTCTAGTGGCTGATTGTGGTACTGATTATTAAACCCATGTTATGTGTGACCTCTAGTGGCTGATTGTGATACTGATAATTTAAACCCATGTAATGTTGCGTGACCTCTAGTGGCTGATTGTGGTACTGATCATTTAAACCCATTTTATGTTGTGTGACCTCTAGATGCTGATTGTGGTACTGATAATTTAAACCCATGTAATGTGTGACCTCTAGTGGCTGATTGTGGTAGTGATATTTTGACATTAAAATCCCCTTGTATTGACTGATATTTAGCTATCTGTCCATGGCGGTTTTTATCAGCCGTAATAAAGGCTAGGTTGTTATCATGATTGGAGCGTCCCTTTAAACACATGTTGCTTAGAGTCACATCAAGTCCCATGAAGGAAACCAGAAATACAGAGCAATGCAAAACAAAAGCTGACGTGTGCACAATGGGAGGGTAGGGGTTAAACTGGGTTATTTACATAATTCTTATTTTTTCCTTCTTCCTATTCAGTAATCTGCAGCACATGGCAGACAATGTGACTTTGTATCACTGCAGTGTAATGGTGGTGAGGGGCAGTGGCGGACCTACCACGTTCGCAGGGGTCACAGCTGCGACCAGGCCCCTCTCTCCATGGGCTGCCTGGATACCTCGCGGGTGTCTGACAGGAGGGCAGAGCTGTGCTGCTCCCCTCCTGCCTGTGTGTAGCGTGACCGAGCAGTCTGTCAGGAAGTGCTCACTAAGACCGGGATGCAGACCCCCGTATTCCTCCTGTCATAGGGGGACCCAAGAGGTGGCATGCTGGCTACCTAATGGACGTCTCCGGCAGGCGGCTGTCTTTTCGGCTAGGGCGGCAAGGGAGCTGTGTTCTCCCTATTCTCTGCTCCCTTGCGCGCCATTTGCTGATGTAGAGGGAGCCGAAATATGACGCCATTCTGGCTCCTGGCATCAGTAGACAGCCCGCGCGGCGCGAGGGAGCAGAGTAGGGAGAACACAGCTCCCTCGCTGCCTCTGCCGGGAACAGACCATCAACAGACCATCATTGATAACCATCTGATAATTTATCTTACTCTGCCTCTAGACTGTAAGCTTGTTAAGCAGGGTCCTCATCAATCTGTTGTATCTGTAACATTTCATAATTGTTTCATTTATTGTTAAATTTCCCCCTTCTATAATATTGTACAGCGCTGCGGAATGAGTTGGTGCTATATAAATACCAATAATTATAATGTATAAATATTATAGGAAATAAGGCTTTTAGAGTTAAAAATGATCACAATGTTTATTAAGTGCCTCGGCTAGTCAAGCAGAAGACGTAGGAGGGATTCGCTAATAAGTAGATTAAAATGTCAGTTTACAGAAATGCAAACAAAACAAAAACAAATAAGTCACTTAAAGGACCACTATAGGCACCCAGACCACTTCAGCTCAATGAAGTGGGCTGGGTGCCAGGTCCCCCTAGTGTTAACCCTGCAGCTGAAAACATTGCATGTTCAGAGAAACTGCCATGTTTACACTGAGGGTTAATCCAGCCTCTAGTGGCTGTCTCCCTGATTTCCCCGATTTGCACGGAGTAAATCACACTTATTTGACGCTGAACGTCCTCACGGAGTCCAGTGTCAAATAAGATCCCCATAAGAAAGCACTGAGTAATGCTTTCCTATGGGCAGGTTTGAAAGCGCATGCCCCCTGGCCGCGCATGCGCATTCGGCTCCTCACGGGAGCTGACGTCGGCGGGGGAGGAGAGGTCACTGGATTAAGGTAAGTGGCTGAATGGGTTCTAACCCCTTCAGCGCAGAGCGAGGGGGGCACTTCAAGAGCCTATAGTGCTAATTGCCAGCAGTGAGTTATGCTCTCAACCAGGGCCAGCCTTAGGGGTGTGCGAGCTGTGCGGCCGCACAGGGCGCATTGGCCCAGGGGGCGCCCTGACAGCCGACACAGCTCGCACATGGCCGGTGTCAGGGGAGCTAAAATAGGTGCCCGGGTGGAGGATTAATTATTCTCCACCCGGATCTATTAAAAATAAAATAAAAAAATTTGCGGCAGCAGGGGCGGGGCTTAACGGCCGATGGAGGCGGGGCTTAACGTGAGGTGGAGGCGGGGCTAATACCCAAAGCCCCTGCACAGGAAGAGGGATGAAAGAAGGACTACAACCAAGTGCATCTAGTCCCTTTCCAGCCAAAATGGAAAGAGGTAAGTCTGTATGTCTGTGTGTGTGTGACTGCCTGTCTGCCTGTTTGTGTGACTGACTGCCTGCCTGCGTGTGTGTGAAACTGTTTGACTGTCTGCATGCATGCATGCGTGTGTGTGTGTGTGAGACTGTGTGACTGTCTGCATGCCTGTGTGTGTGTGTGTGTATGTATGACTGTCTGTGTGACTACCTGCCTTTGTGTGTGACTGTCTGACTGCCTGTGTGTGTGTGTGTGTGTGTGATTGTCTTCCCGCCTACCTTTGTGTGACTGCCTGTATGTGTGACTGTCTGTGTGACTACCTGCCTTTGTGTGTGACTGTCTATGTGATTGCCTGTGTGTGTGTGTGTGTGTGTGTGTGTGCCTGTCTGCCTGTGTGTGACTGTCTTGACTGCTTGTGTGTGACTGTTTTCCTGTTTGTGTGACTGACTGCCTGCCTGTGTGTGTGTGTGTGTGTGTCTGACTGCCTGCCTGTGTGTGGGGTGTGTGTGTGTGTGTGACAGTCTGCCTGCCTGTGTGTGTGACTGCCTCCCTGCATGTGTGACTGTCTGCTGTGTGTAACTGTTCGTGATTGTGTGCCTGTAACTGTGTGTGACTGTTTTCCTTTAACTGTGTTTTTGGCTCTGTGACTGTCTGCCTGTAACTGAGCATGTGTGACTGTCTGCCTGTAACTGTGTGTGTGTGTGTGACTGTCTGCCTGTAACTGAGTGTGTCTGCCTGTCTGCCTGTAACTGTTTGTGTGACTGTCTGCCTGTGCCTGTGTGTGTGACTGTATACAGGCAACATGGTGGGGAGAGGGAATTGGGGGGGGCGCCGTGAAGTCTTGTCGCACAGGGCACCTAATGGCCTAAGGCCGGCCCTGCTCTCAACAATATCTTGTTATAGACCGAACTTTGGATTAAATAAATAAGGGTTTCTGCTTATATAGTCGCGGTCATGAATGTAACCTGCTGGCTCTGATATCTAGAGCAGGAGGAATCCCCCACAGTAAGGTTTATAGATCATTAAATAAAAATGAAGACTTGACTAAGGCTGCTTAGACTCTCGGAAGTCTCGGTCAGAGGAGGCTCAGATAAGAGGCCTTCAAGTGGATTACTGCCTCGTTTAAGTCTGCCGCATTACCATTCCGACGCAGTGAAACCACTTTCCCTCCACAGCAATACATGAACACAGCTACCATTGTACGCTCTACGTCATTCCGTTTGTGATTTATTCATTCTAACCCCCTGCACGTGGAGTGAGGGAAGGAATGGAGGTACTGCATTGCCCCAACCCCTGTCCATGCTCCTACTAAAGGACCCCAAAACAAATATTAATTAGTGGTGATTGAATATTTATGCAAGACATGATGAAATGTACTTCTGTTACACTGGTAACATGTGTTTCCACCAAATATCAAGTTTGAGGGTTAAATAAAAGAAAACCATGTTTTAAAAAAATGATTGCCTAACAATTATCATCTTAACTTATTAGATTTTTTATTTTATGCTGCAGTTCAAAAATTGCGGAGATAGATGGATGGATAAAGAAAGAGAGATGGTGGGATGGATGGATAGACAAGGAGAGATAGTGGGATGGATGGATGGATAGACAAGGAGAGATAGTGGGATGAATGGATAGACAAGGAGAGATAGTGGGATGGATGGATAGACAAGGAGAGATAGTGGGATGGATGGATAGACAAGGAGAGATAGTGGGATGGATGGGTGGATAGACAAGGAGAGATAGTGGGATGGATGGATGGATAGACAAGGAGAGATAGTGGGATGGGTGGATAGACAAGGAGAGATAGTGGGATGGGTGGATAGACAAGGAGAGAGTGGGATGGATGGATGGATAGACAAGGAGAGATAGTGGGATGGATGGGTGGATAGACAAGGAGAGATAGTGGGATGGATGGATAGACACGGAGAGATAGTAGGATGGATGGGTGGATAGACAAGGAGAGATAGTGGGATGGATGGATAGACAAGGAGAGATAGTGGGATGGATGGGTGGATAGACAAGGAGAGATAGTGGGATGCAGGGCCGTCTATAACGCGGGGCAAACGGGGCAGCTGCTCCGTGGGCCCCGCGATTTGCGCTGCCCCCATGGACCAGGGCGGTGTGGCTGCACACAGCCGCACCGGCCCGCACACTAAGGAGGCCCCCCGGGTGGCCCATGCACTAAGGGCCACCCAGGGAGCATGTGTGAGCAGGGGCCCGGTCGGGCGCTGTGACGCTTAAACAGCGCAACTGGGCCCCTTTCTGTACCGGCCTCCTGACGGAGATCACAGCCGCGCGGGAGGAGAATGGCAGGAAGAGGGGAGTTCCAGAGGAGAACTCCCATCTGCCTCAGACTGCCACTGGACCAGGGAAACCACCCTCCAGAAAAAGGTAAGAACCTGGAGGGTGGCTAAATGTATGCTTGTGTGTAAGTATGTCTGTGTGTGTCAGTATGTGTGTGTCAGTAGGCCTGTGTATGTCAGTATGTCTGTCTATTTATGTCAGTATGCCTGTGTGTGTGTGTCAGCATGTCTGTCTATGTGTATGTCAGTATGCCTGTGAGTGTGTCAGCATGTCTGTGTGTGTGTGTCAATACGTCTGTCAGTGTATGTGTCTGTGTGTCAGTATATCTGTCAGTGTATGTGTCTGTGTGTGTGTCAGTATGTCTGCCAGTATATATTTGTGTGTCAGTGTATGTGTGTGTGTCAGGGTACCTGAGGTCTCTACCTCTAAGGGAGGTAGAGACTTGATGGTTTATCCGTCCAGGCGAGCTGTTTCCTCCGTTCCTCGCGGTTCATCCAGCCACTTAAACACCGGCCGCGAGGAATCCACGTCCTTTTCTAGCAGGACGCTCAATACGTGACGTCATGACGCTATCACGAGCGACCTGTCACTCAAGTGTCCGATATCCAATCGGCACTTGTCAGAGGCGTGCTTACCATCCGGAGCCAGGGTATTTAAGCTTACTTCTCTCTTCAGCTCATTGCCCTGTCGTGGTTCTAGCTTGTCTAGTCACTCAGTGCTCTGGTATTCTAGTTTGCTCTATTTGGTTTTGACTCGGCTTGTTGTACTTCCCTGCTTCTCTGTTCTCCCTTGACCCGGCTTGTCTCTCGCTTATCTGTCTTCCCGTTCCCTCGACCTCGGCTTGTCTCTGACTATTCTCTATTACTCTCGGTACGTTAGTCCGGCCATTCTAAGGCCCGGTATACGTACCTTTCCACTCTTTGTACTCTGCGTGTTGGATCCCTGTCCCGATCCTGACATTACGACAGGGCCAATGGATCCTGCAGGTACAAACAGTCAGCTTGGTTCTTCTGATCCCAGGTTTGACGCCATGGAGCATAGGATGGATCAGATGGCTCTAGCACTACAGGCACTTTTGTCTCGTGCTAGTAACCCACCTGAGGAGACACGTACTCCTTCTATTTCTCCTGCAGTCTCAGGTCTAGAGGTAGCCACTGTAGGTGCTTCTTCCCGTATTACCCCACCAGTACGTTATGGCGGGTCACCGGAGAAGTGCCGTGGTTTTCTGAACCAGATTAGCATCCATTTCGAATTACAACCCCGATCTTATCCTACAGATAGAGCGAAGGTTGGATTTGTTATTACTTTACTCATTGAGAAAGCTCTGAGATGGGCCAATCCTTTATGGGAGAATGATAATCCACTAGTCTATAATTATAATGCCTTTGTAGCTGCGTTTAGAAGAACTTTTGACCCTCCTGGTAGAAAGGTCAATGCAGCTAGATTACTGTTGCGCCTTAGACAGGACAATCGAACACTTGTGGACTATGCACTAGAGTTCAGGTCCTTGGCGGCAGAAGTTAAGTGGAACGAACAGGCTTATATAGATGTGTTTCTGAATGGGTTATCAGATGTAATTCTTGACGAGGTCGCTACTAGAGAACTCCCTGAGAATTTGGAGGATTTAATTTCTTTTATATCTCGTATTGATGAACGCATAAGAGAGAGGCAGAACACTCGAGATAGGACCCGCAGACCCTCCTTTAAACTAGCACCTACCTTTCAAAATTCTGAGTTCGAGGACTTACGTATTTCTGAACCTATGCAGATAGGCAGTACTCATCTCACAGAGAGAGAGAGACAGTACAGAAGAAGGGAGGGTTTATGTATGTATTGTGGAGTCAGAGGACATTTACGCCTAAATTGTCCTAATCGTTCGGGAAACGCTCGCACCTAAGTTTCTCTAGAGGACAGGCCTTGGGTGTTTCTACTTTGTCCTCTATTCACAACTACAAAGAGTTCAGGCTTCTGTTACCCGTTTCTTTGAGGTGGGAGAAGGGAGTAGTAAAGACTATGGCACTAATCGATTCTGGAGCTGCTGAGAGCTTTATAGATCAGGGTTTTGTTGCCAAGCATGCTATCCCATCCCAGTTAAAAGAGACACCACTGGCTGTTGAGGCCATCGATGGTAGACCGTTACTTGAGCCTGTTATTTTCCATGAGACCATACCGATTAACTTAACTGTTGGCATCCTACATAAAGAGGATATATCCTTAATGCTCATTTCTTCTCCGTCTATTCCCATAGTCCTGGGGTACTCCTGGTTGAGGAGACACAACCCTATTATTAATTGGGAGTCAGGGGAGATAGTTTCGTGGGGAAAGAATTGTCAAGAAAAATGCTTGCGGAAGGTCTTACCTCTCGGATTAACTAACACATCGACTACCTCTGACAATCCTACAGAGACACAAATTCCGCCTCAGTATCTAGATTTAAAGGCAGTATTTGACAAAAAGAAAGCCGATACCTTACCTCCTCACAGGTCCTTTGATTGCAAAATTAACCTACTCCCTGGTACCATGCCTCCCAGAGGTCATGTATACCCATTATCTACTAAAGAGAACTCAGTTCTAGAGGAGTATATTCACGAGAATTTAGACAAGGGATTCATCAGGAGGTCCTCCTCCCCTGCCGGGGCTGGATTTTTTTTTGTTAAAAAGAAAGATGGTTCTTTGAGACCTTGTATTGATTATCGAGGCTTGAATAAGATAACCATTAAAAATGCCTACCCGATTCCCTTGATCACCGAACTCTTCGATCGTTTGAAGGGCTCTACAATTTTCACCAAGTTAGACCTCAGAGGGGCATATAACTTGGTGTGGCGAAACCAGCTTCGCCACTGTGAACTGGAGAGGCCTGGCTGCTAGCCTCCTGCCCGCTGACTATGGCCCCTGGACATATTGCACTTTAAAGACTATATTTGGGCAGGTAATAATTTGTATTGCTGCTGCTGGTCCTTTAAAAGCAGCGATGGACATATTGGAACTTTTGGGACTACTGTACCTTTAAGACTGTGGAACGTAGTACAGTAATCCTGCCTTTAATACTTTAAATGTCATGTATGTATTGTTGTATGCAGTTAACCTGGGTTATATATATATATGCAGCCTTCATCTGATTGTTCGGTAGAACCACTCCATTCATTGTATTGAGGAAACTACCGAACAACCAGACCACCCAGGACTAAGTGTGCCTCCAATTACCGTTTGCAACAATGTTGCAAACGGGTAATTGGCAATCATGTAATGTGTTCTGTGTCCTCTGGGTGGCCGCCATTCAGGAAACAACCACGTGGCGGCGGCCATCTTTAACTACCGAACAGCGGTGTTTTGCCGTCGAGTGTCTGGAACTGAAATCGGACACTTGACTAGGCAAACACCGCTGAGACCTCCATACTTCCAGAAATTCGTATAGAAACTACCGAATGACCCCCCGTTCGGTAGAAAGAACCCCACAAACAAGGGAATTCATTCTAACCCTCTCCAGGCTCTATAACACAGGCAATTCGCCTGTTTTCATTCCCTTGTTTGTGACCGACCGCAGGGCCAAAATGCATGGAACTGATTTCGGATACTTTACCCATGCGGTCGGTCAATACTTTAAAGTTCCATAACTCCTGAACCATTCATCCGAATTACTTGAACTTTGGATATGTTGTCCCCCTGAATAAGGGCTATCCAGCGATGCTGGATTTAAAGGTGTACCCCCTGTTTTTGGGGTACATCCAGGAATTGGGGAAAAAGGTGTACAGTATAATTGTGTTAAGTGTTAATCTAAGGGGAGGAAATGTGTGGGAGGTACATCCATGTGATTGGTTAATTTCATCCTCCCCCTGGGAGTGTCCTGTATGTACTTGTTGGTAATAAAAGCCAGACTGGGTGTCCCAGTCTTGAGTTCCTGCTTAACCCTCAAAATGAAGTGTCGTCTCGTTCTTGGGGGGGATTGGATTGTAAGCTGACTGCCAAGAGTGTAAGCCGATTGTATGCTTTTCTTGTTCAGCTGTTCCAGTTCGGAGTGTTATTTCGTATCCAGCTCGTGAGTTCTGATGTTCTGCAGTAGCTGTGCCTGTCTATGGAAAAGGGGATTATCGCCTAAACGCATTTTTCCCCTTGTATGCTGAAACGGTCCGTTACAATTGGTGGCAAGCGGCGGGATCGTTCCTACAACCAGAGGGACAGCTACAGACAACACCATTTTTTGGATTACAAATTGAGGGCAACGCTAGTATCCGTACAGCGACCCTATCTACAAAGGAACTCAGAAAATGGAGGAGAAGTTTCAAGTTAGATTGGACGATTACGTCCTGGAGTCTGGAGCAGTCTCAGAGGAGAACATGTTGATGTACAGAGAGACTGTCAGAGCCAAATTGTGGGACGAAGCCCTAGAGGAAGTACAGTATTCACGAGGGGATCAGCGCCGCAGCAGAAGGCAGCGAATTCTGGCTAGAATGGCAGAGCGGATGCCCCTCCTGAGAAAACAGACCACAGAAAAGTGGGTGACTAGACTCGAGATTCTAGTATACGCAGAACTGGTGCTCGACGACGCATACCAGGCGCTACAGTGGTACGCGGCTCAGTGTGTCCCCAGGATGGCAGAGTATGAGTTCCCAGAAGGCGGAGATTACACTGGCCCCGGTCGATTTTGGAATAATAGTGGTGACGAGGACTTTGGGGAAGATACCGACTATCGTTTTTGGGACCTGTACGGCATCCGAGAGAACATGCTGGGTCTCTTTGGCGCTATTGACCTCGAGGCAGACCTACGATATTTGGTTAACCAGGAATGGAACCTGGAGGGGGATTACCTGCGACTCATCAATGAGGCCTGGGAAGAGACAACCGGTCCTCCCGCCCAACAGCAACCAGCAGTACCCGAGGTAGCAGAGGTATCCAGCGACTTGGAGCAGACAAGTATGGAAGGCTCTGACGCTGAAGATGATTTTATGGCCAAGGTGAGGCAGCAAGTGGCCCAGTATGGGGGTTATATATCCATGGACACATTCCAGGGGATCTGGAATCAGGTCATGGCTGAGCAAAACTCAAAGATGGACGAAGAGTATGATGAGCAGGAAGAGTGGTACAGCAGCAGAGTAGAGGCTGCATCCGAGGAGGTTAGCCGCCCCCCCCTGAAGCGTCAGGAAGAACCCGAAGTAGGGGTCCTCATAGATTGGTCCTGTGAGGAACCACGCCAGGCAGGTGGAGATGGGACCGAGGTCTCTCTACCGGCCCTACAGGGATGCTGGGCAGTCGGCCCAGATCCCCAGCGGCAGTGTGTAACCCAGGGAGCTGATGGTGTCGTCCATCCTCCCCAGCGGCAGAGTAAGTCCCAGGGAGCTAAAGGTGTCGTCCTTCCTCCCCAGCGGCAGATTGTATCACAGGGAGCTGAAGGTGTCGTCCTTCCTCCCCAGCGGCAGATTGTATCTCAGGGAGCTGAAGGTGCCGTCCTTCCTCCCCAGCGGCAGTGTGTATCCCAGGGAGATGAAGGTGTCGTCCTTCCTCCCCAGCGGCAGGCTGAGTTACAGGGGGCAGAGGTTGTTGTTCCTGCCCCCCAGCAGCAAAGTGATGTGCCAGGAAGGCAGCGTGAAGTGAAGGGAGAGGAGAGCAGCGTCCTCCCTCCCCAGCGGCAGTGTGTACCCCAGGGAGATGAAGGTGTCGTCCTTCCTCCCCAGCGGCAGGCTGAGTTACAGGGGGCAGAGGTTGTTGTTCCTGCCCCCCAGCAGCAAAGTGATATGCCAGGAAGGCAGTGTGAAGTAAAGGGAGAGGAGAGCAGTGTCCTCCCTCCCCAGCGGCAGTGTGTGTTTCAGGGAGCAGAAGGTGCAGTCCTTCCTCCCCAGCGGCAGTTTGCCATCCAGAGAAAGGAGCTTGTTACACCCTCTCTCCCACGGCAACCTAACCCACCAAGGGGAGATGTTAAGCCCCCCCACTGTGCAGATGGGACCGTAGTCTCTGCACTTACAGCACAAGGGATAGGGACGGTCGGTCCTGTTCCCCAGCCTCAGTGTGATGGATCCAAAGGGGAGACAGTCAGTCTCCCCCTCCGGCAGTCGAGCTGTGCACCTAAAGGGGAGACAGCCAGTCTCCAGCAACCAGGCGCCCACCAGACTACTCCCGTGGTAGTGCTGGCAACAGGACAGAGTACCGCTGGTCTCTGCCCCCTCAGCAACCCACCAAGGCAGCCTACCCGTCTCCCACCCAGCAGTGGTGAAACACCAGAACTTGGACAAAATTCTTCCTCACCCAGATGTAGTAACCGGTTAGTGGGGGTGGGCTGCTCTGTTATTTCTGTTTCGTGGGTGGGTTGCTGGACTAACCAGGGCACTGACCGGCAGAAAGTCAGGTACCCTGTTAGTCTAATTGGCCAAGGGGAGAAATGTGGCGAAACCAGCTTCGCCACTGTGAACTGGAGAGGCCTGGCTGCTAGCCTCCTGCCCGCTGACTATGGCCCCTGGACATATTGCACTTTAAAGACTATATTTGGGCAGGTAATAATTTGTATTGCTGCTGCTGGTCCTTTAAAAGCAGCGATGGACATATTGGAACTTTTGGGACTACTGTACCTTTAAGACTGTGGAACGTAGTACAGTAATCCTGCCTTTAATACTTTAAATGTCATGTATGTATTGTTGTATGCAGTTAACCTGGGTTATATATATATATGCAGCCTTCATCTGATTGTTCGGTAGAACCACTCCATTCATTGTATTGAGGAAACTACCGAACAACCAGACCACCCAGGACTAAGTGTGCCTCCAATTACCGTTTGCAACAATGTTGCAAACGGGTAATTGGCAATCATGTAATGTGTTCTGTGTCCTCTGGGTGGCCGCCATTCAGGAAACAACCACGTGGCGGCGGCCATCTTTAACTACCGAACAGCGGTGTTTTGCCGTCGAGTGTCTGGAACTGAAATCGGACACTTGACTAGGCAAACACCGCTGAGACCTCCATACTTCCAGAAATTCGTATAGAAACTACCGAATGACCCCCCGTTCGGTAGAAAGAACCCCACAAACAAGGGAATTCATTCTAACCCTCTCCAGGCTCTATAACACAGGCAATTCGCCTGTTTTCATTCCCTTGTTTGTGACCGACCGCAGGGCCAAAATGCATGGAACTGATTTCGGATACTTTACCCATGCGGTCGGTCAATACTTTAAAGTTCCATAACTCCTGAACCATTCATCCGAATTACTTGAACTTTGGATATGTTGTCCCCCTGAATAAGGGCTATCCAGCGATGCTGGATTTAAAGGTGTACCCCCTGTTTTTGGGGTACATCCAGGAATTGGGGAAAAAGGTGTACAGTATAATTGTGTTAAGTGTTAATCTAAGGGGAGGAAATGTGTGGGAGGTACATCCATGTGATTGGTTAATTTCATCCTCCCCCTGGGAGTGTCCTGTATGTACTTGTTGGTAATAAAAGCCAGACTGGGTGTCCCAGTCTTGAGTTCCTGCTTAACCCTCAAAATGAAGTGTCGTCTCGTTCTTGGGGGGGATTGGATTGTAAGCTGACTGCCAAGAGTGTAAGCCGATTGTATGCTTTTCTTGTTCAGCTGTTCCAGTTCGGAGTGTTATTTCGTATCCAGCTCGTGAGTTCTGATGTTCTGCAGTAGCTGTGCCTGTCTATGGAAAAGGGGATTATCGCCTAAACGCATTTTTCCCCTTGTATGCTGAAACGGTCCGTTACACTTGGTGAGAATCCAGCAGGGACATGAGTGGATGACGGCATTCAATACTCGATATGGTCACTATGAATATACTGTTATGCCTTTTGGGTTATGCAATGCGCCAGCTGTATTCCAGGATCTGATAAATGAGGTTCTTAGGGAATTTCAGCAAGAGTGCGTCATTGTATACCTAGATGATATACTCATTCATTCTAGTGAGATTGAGACTCATCACAAGCAAGTCAGGAGGGTTTTGCACAAGCTTCTCCAGCATGGCTTGTACTGCAAGTTGGAGAAATGTAGCTTTGATCAAACCCAGGTAACCTTTCTCGGCTATGTGATCTCTGGGGAGGGATTTAAGATGGATCCGGATAAGCTCCACTCCATTCTAGAGTGGCCTTTACCCAAAGGTCTTAAAGCCGTACAGAGATTTATTGGTTTTTCTAATTATTATAGGCGCTTTATTAAGGGCTATTCTTCCATTATCGCACCTATCACTAATATGACCAAACAGGGGGCTGATACTAAGAATTGGACTACTGAAGCTCTCCTTGCGTTCAAAACTCTCAAGGAGCTTTTCGCTTCCGCTCCAATTTTAGTTCACCCCGACACTTCTCTGCCTTTTCTACTTGAGGTAGACGCATCAGAGACTGGTTTAGGTGCTGTCCTATCTCAAAGGTTGGGGGTTGATAAACCATTACATCCATGTGGATTTTTCTCTAAAAAATTGACCGGTACTGAAAGCAGATATGACATTGGTGACAGAGAATTACTAGCGGTTATCAAGGCTTTGAAAGAGTGGAGACATTTATTGGAAGGTACATTACATCCTGTTACCATTCTAACTGACCACAAAAATTTGTCTTATATCGGAGAGGCTAAGCGGTTGTCCTCCAGGCAGGCTCGTTGGTCGTTGTTTCTTACCCATTTCAATTACGTTCTGACTTACAGACCTGGGTCAAAGAATTCTAAAGCCGATGCGCTATCTCGCCAATATGAGCCCTCTGCTTCAGTTGAACCACTTATGTCCTCCATTGTACCCAAATGCAATATTATTGCTAATACCAGTCTCAAAATTCATTCTCCGCTACTTGACCAGATCTTGAAGTCACAACATCTAGCTCCCGAAAACACTCCTGAGGGAAGAAACTTTGTTCCTCCTGAACTTCAACTGGAACTCTTACAATGTTTTCACGAAAGTAAAATAGCTGGTCATCCTGGTATTCGCAAGACATACTCTTTGATATCCAAGGATTTCTGGTGGTCTTCACTTCGAAAAGATATTGAGGAGTTCGTCGCAGCTTGTGAAACTTGTGCCAAGACTAAACTACCTCATGCATCTCCATGTGGCCTCTTACACCCCTTGGACATTCCTGAGAAACCTTGGTCCTGTTTGTCCATAGACTTTATCGTTGATTTGCCTGCTTCCAAGAGACAGACTGTTATTCTCACGGTGGTGGATAGATTTACTAAGATGGCCCATTTCGTGCCATTACCTAAACTTCCGACTTCTCCTGAATTGGCGGAGATTTTTGCAAGAGAGGTTTTTCGCCTACATGGGATTCCTTCGGAGATTGTTTCTGATAGAGGCTCTCAATTTGTCTCACGTTTCTGGAGATCCTTTTGTTCTCAAATGGGCATCAAATTGAATTTCTCCTCGGCCTATCACCCTCAGTCTAACGGAGCTGCTGAACGTACCAATCAAAAGATCGAACAGTATCTGCGTTGCTTTGTTTCCGAACACCAGGACGATTGGGTCGGTCTGATTCCTTGGGCGGAGTTCGCACACAATAACCTTGTTTGCGATTCAACTCGCTCTAGCCCTTTCTTCATGAACTATGGCTTTCATCCTTCGATTTTTCCTTCGGTTTCCTCTTCTCAGGGGATACCGTCGGTTGATGATCATGTCGCCAACCTGAAGAAATTATGGGATCAGACTCGGCAAATTCTGTTACATAGTTCCTCGTTGTTCAAGAAACACGCTGACAAGCATAGAAGAGCAGCTCCTGTTTTTGTTCCTGGGGATAGGGTATGGTTAAGTACTAAGAATATTCGACTAAAAGTTCCATCTATGAAATTTGCTCCTCGCTACATAGGCCCTTACAGGGTTCTCACTCGTATCAATCCGGTTGCGTATCGCCTTGCTCTGCCACCTGCCTTACGCATTCCTAACTCTTTTCATGTCTCCTTGTTGAAACCTCTTATTTGCAACAAATTCTCCTCTAAGGTCTCCTCGCCTCGTCCTGTTCAGGTGGAGGGTCGGGAGGAGTACGAGGTCAGCTCCATCGTTGATTCCAGAATTTCAAGGGGAAAATTGCAATATCTGGTCAACTGGAGGGGATATGGTCCTGAGGAGAGGAGTTGGGTACCTCAGGAGGACGTTCATGCTTCTCGCCTTCGCAGAGCATTTCACCTTCGCTTCCCATCTCGCCCCGGTTCCTTCCGCCCGGTGGGCGTATCTGAGAGGGGGGGTACTGTCAGGGTACCTGAGGTCTCTACCTCTAAGGGAGGTAGAGACTTGATGGTTTATCCGTCCAGGCGAGCTGTTTCCTCCGTTCCTCGCGGTTCATCCAGCCACTTAAACACCGGCCGCGAGGAATCCACGTCCTTTTCTAGCAGGACGCTCAATACGTGACGTCATGACGCTATCACGAGCGACCTGTCACTCAAGTGTCGGATATCCAATCGGCACTTGTCAGAGGCGTGCTTACCATCCGGAGCCAGGGTATTTAAGCTTACTTCTCTCTTCAGCTCATTGCCCTGTCGTGGTTCTAGCTTGTCTAGTCACTCAGTGCTCTGGTATTCTAGTTTGCTCTATTTGGTTTTGACTCGGCTTGTTGTACTTCCCTGCTTCTCTGTTCTCCCTTGACCCGGCTTGTCTCTCGCTTATCTGTCTTCCCGTTCCCTCGACCTCGGCTTGTCTCTGACTATTCTCTATTACTCTCGGTACGTTAGTCCGGCCATTCTAAGGCCCGGTATACGTACCTTTCCACTCTTTGTACTCTGCGTGTTGGATCCCTGTCCCGATCCTGACAGTGTGTCAGTATGTATCTGTGAATGTTTTTTGTTTTTTTTAATAATTCTTTATTTTTGCATCAACAGTTACATTGCGGTAGTGATTCTTTTCTTGACTTATGCATAAGCCCCATGGTTATGTTGTAACTGTCTGTTTTTTGTTTCTATAAACAAGTATATCATAACATATATAGAAAGAAAGGAAAAAACATCATAACATAAGTACAAGTGATATTTGTTTCATAGTGGTTGTTGGTATGTGTGAGCTGAGCTCTGTTTTATATTACCCTTTGTTGTCGTGTGCTAGCGTTTCCTTGTCCGGTTTCAGGTCTCTGCCGCCTGCTCGTCCCCTTGGAGGCTAAATCGTCTGGTCAGTTTTGTTGTGTTTGTCCCTCCTGGTAAGTGGGCATCATATGTCGAATTGCTCCCATGGCGCCCATACTTTTTGAAAGGTGGTTGTGGTGTTTCGGACCTGGGCCGTCAGCTTGATCTGTGAATGTTTTAATGTCTGTCTGTGTGTATGTGCCAGTACGTCTGTCTATGTGTATGTCAGTATGCCTGTGTGTGTGTCAGTGTGTCTGTGTCAATACGTCTGTCAGTGTATGTGTCTGTGTGTGTCAGTATATCTGTCAGTGTATGTGTTTGTGTGTCAGTATATCTGTCAGTGTATGTGTCTGTGTGTGTATGTATGTCTGTGTGTGTATCAGTATGTCTACCAGTATATATTTGTGTGTCAGTATGTATCTGTGAATGTTTTAATGTCTGTCTGTGTCTGTATGTGCCAGTATGTCTGTGAGTGTGATTGCGCATTGGGCGTAATTGGGGGGAGGGATGGGAAGGGCAGGGCCCAAGAAAATGCATTGCCCAGGGTCCTAATTATATTATAGACGGCCCTGTTGGGATGGATGGATAGACAAGAAAAGATGGTGTGATGGATGGATAGACAAGGAGAGATGGTGGGATGGATGCATGGACGGATGGATGGATAGACAAGGAGAGATGGTAGGATGGATGGATGGACAGATGGATAGACTAGGAGAGATGGTGGGATGGATGGACAGATGGACAGATGGATAGATAAGGAGAGATGGTGGGATGGATGGACAAAGAGATGGTGGGATGGATGGACAGATGGATAAACAAGGAGAGATGGGTGGGTGGATGGATGGATAGACAAGGTTGGGATGGTAGGATAGATGGACAGAAGGATAAACAAGGAGAGATTGTGGGATGGATGGATAGACAGATGGATAGAAAAGGAGAGATTGTGGGATGGATGCATGGATGGACAGATGGACAGACAACGAGAGATGGTAAGATGGATGGATAGATAGACGAGGAGAGATGGACGGATGGCAAGACGTTTGCACAGTCAATGTAAAATAACATTAATATCTTTATGTGAAAGCTTATGGCCTTTCCGTGGCCCTCCTCCTCTCCTAAGTTGTCATAATTTGCCTGATTTGTTGCATACTTGTTGTACATTGCTACAGAATGTGTTGGAGCTCTATAAATAACAAGTGCTAGAGAAGTAAATAGCAGAACGAGCCAGGAGACAATAGTAGACAATAAAACCAAGCTACACGACACGATTATACATTGAAAGAAACAAAGCAGGACAATCCACCAATGACATTTATAGATCAGATAACCAGGGGTAAAACAAAGGCAGGGAACGCACCAAGCTGTAAATAACTGGAAACTTCCACAGCAATAAACCACATGCAAACAATAACACGTTTCTAAAGTAAATATAAAAAAAAGCATAAAAAGCCAAATAAAGTGAATGAAACCTGTATGTCAGCTTTATACCAGCCAGGAGACGTCTCCCTCCACTCGGCCAATGTACTCCAGCCAAACCTATCACCACCGGACACACAGACTCTCTCTGATGATATATTGAGGAATAATCAGGCTTATTAATTGTTTGGGATTTTTGACGCAGCTATGGGAAGGAATGTTTTCCCTGGTTGCCCTCGGTAACGGTTCCCATGGCTGTAAATCATTCAGAGATAATGGCCCCCTGTAGACGGGAGCAGAATTTAAAGAATGAGCCTGTTAGTGAGAGAATTGTGCCTCCCTCCACAAGGAACAGGAGAGGCTGAGTGTGGGAATGTGTGAATAAACTACAAACACTGATCTCCCCTATTAATGGATATGAGATTCAGCCGCTGGCTGAGACATGACACGAATGAGACAAAGCAAGTTTTGGAAATGAAACCGAGAGCCTAGATGGCGTCCTGTTCTAAAGAGCTTACAGTCTGAAGGAAGGGGGGTGAAACTACACGTAAAATGTTGGTCTCTAAGCTTTCCAATGTCCCCGAATGTTTTAGATTTACTAGTTATCAGACACCCAGACATTGCGTGATTTGAAGATGGTAACGGGTTCCTCAGTGAGTAAAGTGGCTATGGTGCCTGGAGTCTGTGTGCAGCATTTCACCATAAACAACGGTCCATAGAAGAAATAATTTTTGAGCATTTCAGAAATATAAAATCTTTGTGAATCATCATAAAAACTGTGTAAGGGATGTAATAAAAAAAAAAACAGCAATTTTTACTGTAAATGTTATTTTCCTTAATATGGTGGCAGTACAGGAGGGATGTTCCTTCCTTAGGGACAAGTCTGAAGATAGGAAAAAAGGTACCTCTCCCTCCCGGTATAAGATCCCCAAGTGCCCACCATACCTCAGTAATACACAAGCAAACACACAGAGACGTTACTGCTGCAAAAAGGGACCACCTGCCACCATATTAAGGGAAAAGTAATTTACGGTAAGTAAAAATTGCTGCTTTTCCTGTTATATGGTGGCAGTACAGGAAGGATACAACGAGATCCCAAATATAACCATAGAGAGGGTATCAGGAAACTACTGCATGACGCACCTTGCCCAAAAGAGGCTTTAGAGGCTGAGAAGCTGTCTCGCTTGTAATGCTTGATAAAAGTATTGTAGGACGACCAGGTGGGCTGCTTTGCAAATGTCTTCCGGAGAAGCCTGAGATTTTTCTGCCCAAGATGTTGCCATGGCTCTGGTAGAGGAGTTTGCTTTAAGAGATGTAGCAAGAGGTAAGATACATTAAGAATATGCCAACTTTGTCGTATCCACCAGCCATCTAGATATAGTAACTTTAGAGGCCTTACTACCATTGAGTTTCCCAAAATTCACAAACAGGTGGTCAGAGCGAGGAGCATGGGATATACTCTGTAAGAGATCTTCTCACATCCAGCATGTGCCAGATTCTTTCTTCAGTTGCAGAAGCTTGATCACAAAACGAAGGTTATACGATACGACTGTTGGTAGCTTTTGAAGTAATCACCTTACGTAAAAGAGAAGTGCTGAAAGTGGAACCTTCACTTAATCCTGCTTCAAAACCTTCCTGAAGAAAACCTATGATACAATCAATAGATGGAGAGAGATGCAGACGCTGATTTTTATGGCACCAATGTAGAAACCTCAGCCAGATTCTTAGATATACTTTAGAAGTGGATTGTCTTGTGGATGCTAACAAGATACTGAATTTATTTTAGTCAGATGTTTGTGATGAAGAATCAGCCGTGCAGCAGCCAAGCCATCAATCTGAACATTTGCAGAATTTCTATTGGAATTTCTTTTTTTTTAATTCTTTATTTTTGCAGTGCATATGATATAACAACGCGCATGGGGTGCCCCAATGGCATTCCTCATGCTTTTTTGTATACATTTATAACAGTAAGGGGTATGTTATTGCATGCACAATTTTATGGTTAATATACGGTTTTATAAGATTATTCACAAATTAGTGTCTATTAAAGGACCACTCTAGTGCCAGGAAAACATACTCGTTTTCCTGGCACTAGAGTGCCCTGAGGGTGCCCCCACCCTCAGGGTCCCCCTCCCGCCCGGCTCTGGAAAGGGGAAAAGGGTTAAAACTTACCTTTTTCCAGCGCTGGGCGGGGAGCTCTCCTCCTCCTCTCCGCCCCGTCGGCTGAATGCGCACGCGCGGCAAGAGCTGCGCGCGCATTCAGCCGGTCGCATAGGAAAGCATTTACAATGCTTTCCTATGGACGCTTGCGTGCTCTCACTGTGATTTTCACAGTGAGAATCACGCAAGCGCCTCTAGCGGCTGTCAATGAGACAGCCACTAGAGGATTTGGGGGAAGGCTTAACCCATTTATAAACATAGCAGTTTCTCTGAAACTGCTATGTTTATAAAAAATTGGGTCAACCTTATCTGGACCTGGCACCCAGACCACTTCATTAAGCTGAAGTGGTCTGGGTGCCTAGAGTGGTCCTTTAAGTGTAAAGCAGTGACAAAACATTTATAGATCAGGTAAGATAGATAAAACATGAATGGGACTGCTTAGGTATGAACTAAATGTTAAGTTACATGCTAGCCAAGACACTACTCATACCTTGCATTTATGTATGTTTTCCGATTAATACAAGATTGAATCTTTAGCTGGAAGTATGTTAGGACGATTTGGGCTTAATAACATGCATATTAACGAATGTAGTGTGAAAGACAAGGTAGTATTGCAGGGAATAATACAGAGTTATCAGGCTAATAATGAAGGCGGCATCGTAAAGCTTAAAACATATGCAGGTTTTTCCACCCCCGGTTCATGCCCTATCAGCCAGGTGGGAGTCTGTGGCTGTGTGCTATGAAGCTCGCCCGTGAGGTATGGTGGAGAGTGGTGGCGGCAAGTGAGCAAAGGCTTACGTATTGCCATGCTCAGTGCTGTCCAGGCAAGTGGTAGCGCAACAGTGCCCACATGGTTTACTTGTGGCATAGTCCAGTCTCCGTCCCAGGCGGGAGCTGGTTCCTCGCTGCCGTGCCGTGACCGTGTGACCTTTATGATTGCGGGCTGTCGCTGCATGTTCCGGATGCTTTAATAGGGTCGTTGTGCAGGTCTTCGTCACTGGGGTTCTGCTTCTCCCTTCGAGGACCCTTGTAGTAGGTGCACTGGGGTGTAGTAGCAGGTACTTGCCGGTTTCTTCTTGGCCCCTGTCAGCTTCCCTTCAGTGTGAGGTATGTGCCTCCGTCTTTCCGCTTACTTAGGTGCCTCGGCACGTGGTCTCCGCCATCTTGTTTGCGGCCTTCCGGGTTTTAGAGCTCTGTCCCAGCCTGCTGTGCCGGTGGTGCTGCACCTTGGCGGACCCAGGGTGGGGACCGGGATCACCCCCCCCGGTCCAGAGGGCCAGTCCCGCCTAAGCTTGTGTGTCTCCCGCACCGCTGGTGAGCAGGATAGCGGGGCAGCGGCCGCCCACTCCGCTCACCGCCCGAGCACTACCCATCGCGGGAGACGGATAGCACTCCTCCGAGGGACTAGAACTGAGCAGCAAGCCTCTCCTCGGGACCAGGGTGGCTGCTTACACAGGGTCGCCGTTTCTTATCATCAGATGGGTATTAAATCGATTTTTAGCATTAATATTCAGAGAAGTTGCAGGAGCTGCTCTGTAGGGCGACCTGCTTGCATGGCGGCCCGGCCCCGCGCCCCGGAATTTCTTTCTTCTCTATCAGATGAGGTGATAGGGGCAGCTCCCACAATAGTGAAGCCATCTCCTTTAAGCCCGGGAACCATGTTCGATTCGGCCAGAATGGAATTATTGCCAATACACTCGTTTGGTCTGTTCTGATCTTCTGTAATACTCTCGGTATGAGGTTGATTGGAGGAAACACCTAAGCCAGGGGAGAAGTTCCATCTGCATGACAGACCGTCTACGTAGAGAGGGAAATCTTCCCTGAAGAGGGCAGCGAAGGCCGTGTTCTTTCTTCTGGCCATTAGTAGGCCTTCCAAATTTCCTTATGAGGAGAGCAAAGACGTCTTGATGAAGGGACCAATCGTTTTGAGACCACTTTGATCTGCTTAGATCGTCTGTGTGACGAAATGCCGTCACTGAGTGCCATGCCTACATATGGGCCCTGGAAAAACCATGTGAAAAGACTTGGTTCGTGTGATTTCCCTGGTTTATTTCTAGGGTTCCTATATGTGTGGGATGTATATTTAATAGTTTATGTTTTATGATCTGTAACTCTAGTGCCTGGGTGATAATTGGGTTAAGCAAATGTCTCTTTTGTATATGGTATTTAATCAAGGGTTTCCTGTTTCTGGAAGGCTTGATTATTACCATATCAAAAGACTTCCTATCTGAGAGGCAAATGTGAGCTCAGACTTCCAGGATGCTTCTGTGTGACTTCCCACACCCTACAGAATAGCTCTGCTGGAGTCCAAGCTTCAAAGAGGAACTAGGGTTGTAAGCTAGGACATTCCACGTAATTAATTAATTAACCCCTTTTGAAATATTGAAATGTGTTTGTGGGGTGTTGGGAAATATGGTAGATCTTTCTGTACCTGAGATAATTAAATTAAATATGTTTCATCACGCAATTATCTCTCAGGCACAGAGGGTCATGGGAGGGATTGCCTGTAACTCTGTGTTGGAAACCCCTTGCAGGGGACTTCGGATAAAAGCCCGTGTGTGGCCCTGCATTAAACAGTTCACTCCCAGCATTAAGTCTCGGCTAATGTCTGTGGGGGAAAGCTTTATTTGCTCTTTTACTTGCTATACCTGCTATACTCTCTGAAGAAGAGCTTTAACCACTGGGAGCTGGATGCAGGGCTTGGGTCCAGGGTGGGAGGAGGCAGTGAGACCCCAGCCAAGCTGCGGCGGCTAGGGGCTGGAAGTGGTTATGGTGTCCTGGCAAAGTGCTTATAGTACTCAGTGATAACTAGGAAGCGTGATAGGCGGAGGTACCCAGTCGGGGTACCAGGTGGTCCGTCACATACTGCAATTATATTTTTACACCTTTTATGTGAATAGCTGATAAATCTGTTACATTTTCTTTGGCCCATGTTAAAATTTCTGCATTCTACTGGAAAAGATCTTCTATCCTGGTGCCTCCTTGCTTGTTGATATAAGACACCGTGGTGCTGTTGTCTGATTGAATCCTTATCGACTTTCCTGCTATCAAAGTCTTGAAATTTTTTAAGGCATACAAGACTGCTTTTAGTTCCCTGAAGTTTGAAGATTGATCCTTTTCTTCCTCTGACCATTTTCCTTGACACATCTGGTAATTTACGTGAGCTCCCCAACCGGTCTTTGAAGCGTCGTTTGTCAATATAGTCCATTCTTTTTGTCGAAAAGATAGGCCTTCTGTAATAAATCTTGAGTTTATCCACCAAGATAATTTTTCTTTTACGTAGTCGGAGATCAGGAATACACAATCCAGTTCTTCTTACCTTCTTCGCCAGTGAGATAGAATTTCCCATTGTAAGGATCTTATGGCAGATTTTGCCCATCTGACTGCTGGAATGGTAGAGGTGAGGAATCTCAGAATACACATGGCCTTCCTTTTGAATTACCAGCCAATCTTCTAAATATGGAATGATGTAAATGCCTTCTTCTCTTAAAAGAGCGGTAATTGGTGCCATCATTCTCGTAAAAACCCTTGGAGTGGAGGAAAGGCCGAAAGGAAGAGCTCTGAATTGAAAATGTAGAATTCTTTTTCCCTTTTTTATTGCATTTTCTGGATGTCTTGCCTATAGGAACATGAAGGTAGGCGTCTTTTAGATCTATGGCAGCCATTTGGTTTCCTTCCTGTAAAATATGGGTAACAGAAATATTGGATTCAATCCTGAACCGCTGATATGGAATCAGCCTGATCAATTCCTTGAGGTCCAGAATTGGACGGTAAGACCGGTCTGGTTTCTGGACGAAGAGGCGAGAGTACACGCCTCTAAATTTATGCTTTTTTGATACCCTTTCTACCCCTCCTTTCTTGACAAGTTTTAAAGTTTCCAGATAAAGCCTTCTTCTTTCTTTTATCGTCTTGTATGAAGAGATTAAGAATCTTGGATCTGGTTTTTCTGAAAGCTGTATACTGTATCCAAATTCTAAGATTTTCAGAATCCATGGGGTTTTTTGTTGTTGTTTTTTTTCCATCTTTGAAGAAAGTTCTAAAGTCTTCCTCCTACTCTTTTGGCGTCAGAATCTTTTATCTCTTACTAGTCTGTTATCTTTTTTGTATTCAAACTTAACGGCCTTCTGCCCCTGAAAATTGCGATATTTATCTTGATATCCTCTACAGTTTTTGAATTGGAAATTTTTATATCCAGGTCTCCATGTGAATTTCCTTTCTTGTGGCAGGGCTTTCTTTGTTTCTGACATCTGTTTCATAATTTCTTCTAAAGGTGATCCAGTTTCTTTCTCTCCAGAGGACGTTTGCATAGAACTGATTTAGAGGCTGTGTCCGCCGTTCAGGTTCTCAACCATAAAAAGCTCTTAATGAAACTGAAGTAAGCCCCGTGATTCGTGCGAAAAGCTTTAGAATCTCGACTGCCGCATCTAGAATAAAATCAGAGGATAACAAGTTAAACATCTACTGGACCAGATCTTTATCTTGATCTTTAATTTGGTTTTCCATAGCCGGAAGCCAAACTCCTTGTGCTTTTGCCACTGAAAAACCTGCTAAAGCGGCTTTATACTGAAACCCAGCAGCTTGATAAGCGCGTCTGCAAGAATGCTCTGCCCTTTTGTCCAAAGGCTCCTTCAATCCTGCCACTCCACCAATAGGGATAGTGGTCTTTTTGGATAGTTTCGCCACCAGAATATCGACAGTAGGTAAATCTTCCCATCTGTGTTCTTCCTGTAGCCTGAACAGATCTTTAATGTGCCTTGAAATAAAGGTCCTTTTTTACGGGTTCTTACATTCTCTCTGCATGAGCTCCATTAATCTAGGTTGTACCGGAAATCCATTTTTAGAAGCTCTAGATCTATCCTCTTCCTGCAGCCTGGAAGATACTTCTCTCATAAATCTACACATTTTTTCTTGTGGAAAACCAATTTCCACATCAGACGAGCTTTTAGATTCATTAGAAATTGAAGACGCTGTGGTGTTTCTCCTGTAATTGTACTGGCGCTGGAATATTAGCTTTTGTAGATTCTTTAAAGGCATCATCCCGTGTGCCTCACCATGACTCCTCCATTCCCATCAGGGGACAAGGAAGAATTGAGATATGGTGGGCACTTTGGAATCTTATACCTGGAGGGGGATGTACCTTTTTTTCCTATATTCCAGACTTGTCCATATGGAAGGAACAACCCTCCTATACTGTCACCATATGACAGGAAAATATATCTTAAGGCAAAATTCTGACTTGAAAATAGGCGGAGCTACTGCCGGCAAGGTTTGCTACTTCCCCCAGCTGTCGCTAGCGATGGTTATGATAATAAGGCATTATCTCGCTCATTGCAAGATAATACCTATGGAGTCATGAGTGAGAGTCCGTCACTGACGTGGGATCCCGGCGGGTTGGATGAACAGTATCAGGTATGAATAAACTCACCGTAGCTGCACCACTGGGCCTCCGCACACGAAGAGACAATGTCACTATCGTATGAAAAATATGCAAAAACCAAAGAAGGTGACAGAGCCACTTCAAGCAATTTGCCCGTAGCAGTTTTTGAATGTGTTCAGGTGGATATTCCATCAATAGTTTACAGTAGGTCTCTACATGTTTTTTTTTTAGGTGGTGATGCATGCTGAATCGATCAAACAATGTGCACAAACTCTTTAATACTCAGATTCCCTTTGCATTATATGTACTTGTATTCATATTTATGAGAGATCGGTAGTTATTGCAGGTTTAAAGCATTTTTTTAAATTGGTCTATTATACTCTCTGGTCCATAAAGAAGATCAGTCATAAATTTCAAGACCCCCTATGGTAACATCGCCGCTTAGGGTTCGATGGGGATAGCAAAGGTGATATTTACTTACCTGAACCTGTCCCTCGCAGGCGCCACCATCCCCTCTAGCTCCTGGCCCTATTCTATGTTTCTATAAAGTTAGCATTTAGTAATTATAAAAAAAACCAGAGTGAGGAAGACAGAATGACCTATAAGATTAGGCAGAAAGGGGGCGGAGCCTGGCAGCCATGCCGAGCAATCGCACACAACATGGGCTCCAAGGCAAAAAAATAAAAGACAACGAATTAAGCGAGACAAAGCCCTCGAATCCACGTTCACAACAGCCCAAACCTAAGGGGCTCACTGAAACTACATTGCCAGCCAAAAGTTCCGACTGCCAGCGACAGTCTCTTACCGGAGATCGACCCGAGGCCTACGGAGGGCAGCAGCAGGCGACACGAGGGAGGCGGCCGATCCCTCCGCAACTGCAGCCTACTTGGACTAAGGTCTCCCCGGAGGATTCTACCTCCCCCCCCCCCTTGCCGGCGGGGGATATCCCGGCAACCACAAGCGACGACCAAGCTACAGGGAACCACCCTGAGGAAAATATGGCGGACACCGCGAGCAACCACGCGGCCAGCACCAGACTACCCCCGTTAGCGGAAAGGATCGACCGCATACTGCAGGACTTCTGGGCCAAACTTGCCCGCCGAAAACTCGCCTCTGAGACGAGGCCACCCGCAAACCGCCCACAAGTCATGGCCCCGACACCAGAGGCCAAGCAGAGGAGGAAAGCGCCTCGGAAAATGCCACGACGCACAAAGCCTACCGCGGCCAAGGTACGCCATCCTAGGTCACGGCCTAGGCAGGGGCAGCACTCCACGCATCACCCACACCATCGGGGAGCTGCTCCCAACCGGGGACACATATACTTTACGAAGAGAGGTTCTCTACTAAGCAGTGGCAGGCCCTCGGACCGGCAGAGTCGCCAAACCCGCAAATTCACTGCCCAACAGAGACTTACCACACCCAGAGATCGCGGATGGCCTCCTGCCTCCTTCAGAGGTCTGAACTGTGAGTACCGCAGCCGACCCCAACAAGCTGAACCGCGACACCAAGGCATCAAGAACCAGACACTGACACAGCTCATGGTCCTGACTACTCAGCAGCAGGTACCCTACAATAACACAATCAGGACCGTGATACGGACCTATAGAAGGGGAATAGGCTAAATAACATGGACTGCTGGGTGGCCTCATCTTCTGCAACACACAGAAGGGACAGACCACATGGCCCATAGCCAATGTTACATTCTCCTTTGTTCATACAAAAACTGACACCAACGTGATTAACTTTCAACTGTTAAGCACTGGCAGGGCCCACTTGTTTTTAACCGTGCTTCAGCCTGTGAAGCAACTGTTTAGTCCCATAGCCAAGCTCCACAGATCCCGAACATGGCCCCCCCAACAGACATGGACGGAGAGAATTATCAAACCGGCACACCTACCCCAAATATCGACACCCGGAGACTCTCCCAAAACTCTGAGCAGAAGCATTGGCGGGTTTCATCATACCACCCTGGGAGCGGCACCCGTTAAATCTGGGACATATCTCCTGGTGCTGCACCTCCATACCAGCGCTGACGATGCAGCTAATCCAATTTATTTTCTTGTTATGCCATAATTGATGTTCCCTTCACATGCATTTATTTGTCCGCACTCCATGACACTTGGGGACAGCCCAAGGGTTTGCTTTACTGGTTTCTCTGTATTGGCCACCTTGAAAGCGACTCTTATAACATGTTCATTACATACCTGCACTGTGCTATAACGATTTAAATGTGTCAGGCATTTGCCCATACTAACGAACAGTTAACATAAGCTACTACCGTGTAATATTCTCTTGTACCAAACATACACTAAGGAATCTCATTAGTTACCACGAGCCTGTTCATAACAATATGTTACTAATATTTACTCCTGAAGCATATGGTTCTTAACTACCTCCCTGCCTAGCCTGTTCAGAACTAACTGTACTGATGATAATATACACAACACAGTCGAGGTATTATAGCCACTCAGGGTTAGTAAGTCATGCCTAATGTAACTTTACCAAGTTAATCACCCTTGTTCACCTAAACGTTTGAGGCTAACCTGTTTAGCAAGTACTTGTATTAATCTCCTATTTTATTACTTAACCTTCATGTCAGTTCTCATACTGCTCTTCCACGCTGTGGCAAAACTAGCCACTTCTGAACTACATACAGTACCGGTTGTCCGTAGGCTGAAAATATAATGTATAACGTTAAATGTATGTGTATTGCTCTATGGCCGTTCGCATGCTGGCAGCCGTATGCTGCCAGCATACAAAGCATTCATACGACGAATCACGGCTATCCTGGCCGTTCGCCGTACGAATGTGGACTCCCCAGGTAGACCACACATTCACAGGTCGTGTGGCACCAATTAACCGATTGCAACATTGTTGCAATCGGTAATTAAGGGCTCTCCTAGGTGGCCGTCGTTCGACTACCGACCATGCGGCGGTCGGCCATCTTGGATCCCTTGTCTCTGCAGCGGTGTTCGGTCGTCGAGAGCCTGGAATGGAAAACGGCTACTCAATGATTTGAACACCGCTGGACTTCCAGGGCGTTCGGGAGTCCCGCGTTCGGTACATTATATGTCCCGTACTTATTCGGTACTTTTAAACCCTCTTTAATGTTTTACTGTATTATGTGCGGCGTTCGGTCAATTCAGCTGGGATCAGAGCGGTATTCTCCCAAAGTGTGCGCTCCGACCCCAGCTATCTACCGAACGTTCAATTATTATAAAGTACCGAATATTGTGTGAATTGTGTATTTTAATGTCAATTGTCGGTTTTGCTGCACGAGGAGATAATCCACTTAAGCGTCCATTTTAGTGGGAGTATCTTTCTCGTGCAGCAAGGCCTGTTGGGAAAGTCACAGTGCATGTTGGGAGAAATCCCCTGGAATTACTGTCTGGAAACCCCTTGCATGGGGAACTGTATAAATATGCTGCCTGTGAATAAACCGAGTTAGTTGACTCCCAAACTGTGTTTCGTCCGGTTATTGGGAGGATTGGGAACATTGCCTTGCTTTCTACTCTGACTGTGGATTTCCTAGATGTACCAACGGATATCGTATGCTGTTACACTGCATTCCGTTACAATTGGTGGCAAGCGACGGGATCCGAACCTTACAGCCGAAAAAGCAGCGTTCGTGTAAACTGGAACTACCGAACAAGGAAAGCAAGGGCAATTCGTATGGAGATTGATTATACCATACTAAAACGACAAACTTTAAAAGAGCTACTGGAAGCCAGGGGTAAGATACCCAGCAACAAATCTAAGGCTGTGCTGATCGCTGAACTGATGGAGGAAGACAGAGCCCGCAGCGCTACACCCCCACCAGCCAAGGAAGAGACCCCATTCCAAAAAGAGCTACGAACCAGGTTGGAGTTCTTACCGCAACCAGTACCGCTGGAAATACTGACCGTGATGGTATCGGATGTACAGGATTATCTGATGGCGACCAGCACACCAGCGACCCCGCCTAGGGCAGAGTCTGTTACTGCCTCCACCTACGGACAGGTAAAGCCCAAAGTCCCACATCACGCATTTAAAGCGTTTTGTGAAGAAAAGGACGAAATCGATGGGTATTTGCAGGACTTTGAGCGGCTGTGCGATTTGCACGATTTGGAACCCGCCACATGGGTGCCGCTGCTGGCAGGCAAATTATCGGGTAGGGCGGCTGAAGCCTACCGTGCTGTACCCCGAGAGGACAGTAAGGATTACCCTAAAGTAAAGAGGGCGATCTTAGAGAGGTATGCTATTACCCCAGAGGCATACCGGCGGAAATTCCGGGGCCTGCGCAAGCCTGAGAAAGATTCTCATGCAGAATGGGCGCACAAGCTGGACCAAGCATCACTAGGCTGGATACAGGCCAGCAACGCTACTAACATGGAGGAGTTGAGGCAGTTAATGCTGCTGGAACAGTTTTTTAATGGTTTGTCCCCAGAAGCACAAGAATGGGTGAGAGACCGGAAACCACTCACCCTACCCGAAGCCGCTAAATTGGCGGATCAGCATTTTGATGCCAGGAGGCATCACGGTGCCCAAAATAAGACTCTCCCTCGGATTACCAGGCCACCCAATAATTTTATCCCTACCGGCCCCACCGCACCCCTGCACAGGCCGGCACTGAATACTCCACCAACCCCCTCCCGATACAACGGCCGGGCTAACATTCAGTGTCACACCTGCAAGCAGTGGGGGCACATTTCTCGAGAGTGCACCCAAAACCGGAGCCGACAAGCTTGGAACCAGGTGCGACAAAATTTGGCACCCAGGGCTGCTGCGCACCATTACCAGGTAGCACCCGCCACCCAAGAATTGCTGAGCGCTCAAATTGAGGAGCCTCTTGGGGTGCTGCACGAAGTAATGTCAGTCCGAGCCACCGACAACATCATCGGCAGCTAGTGACCCTGGAGGGGAAGGAGGTGCAAGGGCTCCGGGATTCGGGAGCCACTTTAACTTTGGTTGCACCCCATTTGGTACCAGGCGCAACCCACACTGGCGGCTCCGTGGCAGTACGGGTGGCCGGGGGAGCAGTATACCGGTTACCTACTGCCAAAGTTCATTTGGATTGGGGTGTGGGAGAGGGGACCGTAGAAGTGGGGCTGATGCAGAATTTACCTGCCGATGTTGTACTGGGGAATGACTTGGGCCAAATGACTTCCGCTTTTATTCCCCAGGCTCCGTACCAGGAAGCCCTTCCCGTAACCACCCGGCAACAGGCTCGCACCACGGCTACACCGATGCACTCTGAGGCTCAGGTAAGAGACCATGTTCCCCAACTGACCCCCATGTCCTGGGATACCCCGACTACCTTTGCGACCGAAGTCCAGACCGATCCCACTCTCCAAGTATATAGGGACCGGGCACAAACCGACCAAGCAGGGTTAGAGGGGGAGCGGTTCATCTGGGAAAGAGAGTTGCTATACCGTGTCACGGCAAAAGATGTGGGGGGGTCTGTCACCTTAACTAATAAACAGCTAGTGGTACCCCAGAAGTATAGACAGGAGCTGCTGCGAATTTCTCATGACATCCCCTTGTCAGGACACCTAGGGATGACCCGTACCCGATACCGTTTGACCCATGCCTTCTTCTGGCCCGGGATCTCTCAGGATGTGCGCCAATATTGCACCTCCTGCGACGTCTGCCAGCGTGTAGGTAAACGAGGGGATCGCCACAAAGCCAGGCTATGCCCCCTGCCCATCATAGCAGAACCCTTCAGCCGAGTAGCAGTGGATATCGTAGGTCCCCTGCCAAAACCCAGTCCCTCTGGCAAAAGATATATCCTAACTATAGTGGACTACGCCACCCGGTACCCCGAAGCCGTGGCCCTCTCTAATATCCACGCGGAGACCGTAGCAGAAGCATTAATGAAGGTATTTTCCCGAGTAGGTTTTCCCCAAGAGATAATCTCGGATCGAGGTACCCAATTTACGGCCGAAGTTACCCAACATATGTGGAAGGTGTGTGGCATTAAGCCAATAGTTAATTCCGCCTACCACCCCCAGTCCAACGGGCTATGTGAGAGGTTCAACGGGACGCTGAAGCAGATGCTTCGGACGTTCGGGGAGACCCACAAAGACTGGGAGAGGTTTCTACCTCACCTACTCTTTGCCTATAGAGAGGTCCCCCAGGAGTCGACAGGATTCTCCCCGTTTGAGCTACTGTTTGGGAGGAGGGTGCGAGGACCCTTGAACTTGATTAGGGAACACTGGGAGGGAGAGAGTACCCCTAACGAAACCCCTATCGTGTCATACGTCCTGGAGTTCAGGGACCGTCTGGAGGCGCTGACTCAAGCTGTACACACCAACCTCCAGGCGGCCCAGCAACGCCAACGCCGCTGGTACGATAGAGGAGCCAGGGACCGCAGCTTTCAGGTGGGACAGAAGGTTTTGATCTTAAAGCTCGTCCGCACAGATAAGCTACAGGCCATCTGGCAAGGCCCATACCAGGTAGTGGAGCAACGATGCGACACTACCTATGTGATCGGCCCCTGCTCAGGGGTAGGGAAGAGACGCATGCTCCACGTGAACATGCTCAAGCCCTACCATGAGAGGATAGAGGATGTGACGGCAATATGTGCCTCCTCCGTAGAGGATCAGGAAAATCTACCCTTACCCGACCTACTAGAACCCGAGGAACAGATAGAGCCCTCCCGGGGAGTTCAGCTGGGGGAGCGGCTAAGCCCCCAGGAGCGTGCCCAGGTACAGGCGCTGATTGTAGCAAAGGGGACTACCTTCTCCAATTTACCTGGGTACACTCCGCTAGCCACCCACCGAGTGGAGACCCCGGGACAGCTACCTATGCGCCAGGCTCCGTATAGGGTTCCGGAATCCGTCCGTACCCATATGAAAGCCGAACTAGACGAAATGTTGCAGCTAGGGGTTATCGAACCCTCCGATAGCCCCTGGGCATCGCCGGTAGTCCTGGTACCTAAAAAGGATGGCACCACCCGATTCTGTGTTGACTACCGGAGGCTAAATGACAAAACGGTGTCTGATACCTACCCGATGCCCCGGATAGACGAGCTGTTGGATAAGATGGCACGGGGCCAGTATCTCACTACCATTGATTTGTGTGAGGGGTACTGGCAGATCCCTCTAGCCGATGACGCCATCCCCAAGTCGGCGTTTGTCACCCCGTTTGGCCTGTACCAGTTCAAGGTCATGCCTTTCGGGATGAAAAACGCTCCGGCTACCTTTCAGCGGATGGTAGATCGACTACTGGACGTTTTTCAGGAGTATGCCTGTGCCTATCTAGACGATATAGCCGTTTTTAGCCAGACCTGGGAAGACCACCTACACCACATAGGGGCGATACTAGATCGCATTGGGGAGGCCGGGTTAACGCTAAAACCTAGCAAGTGCCACATAGGTATGGCCGAGGTGCAGTATCTGGGCCACCGTGTAGGGTGTGGGCAGCAGAGGCCCGAGCCAGCCAAGATTGAGGCCGTAGCCAAGTGGCCTACCCCCAGGACTAAGACCCAGGTGTTGGCGTTCTTAGGAACAGCCGGCTATTACAGAAAGTTTGTCCCTGACTATAGCACCCTGGCCAAACCCCTAACCGACCTGACGAAGAAGAACCTTCCCCGACTGGTTGTCTGGGCCCCAGAGTGTGAGCAGGCATTCCAACAACTCAAGACTGCTCTCACTAATGCTCCTGTGTTAACTGCTCCTGATCCAACTAAAAGATTTCTTGTTCACACAGACGCTTCAATGTTTGGATTGGGGGCAGTACTGAGCCAAGTGGGAGCCGATGGCGGAGAACACCCCGTAGCCTATTTAAGCCGCAAGTTGCTGCCTCGTGAAGTGAGCTACGCCGCCATCGAGAAAGAATGCCTGGCCGTGGTGTGGGCCCTTAAAAAGTTACAGCCATATTTGTACGGACAACCTTTTTCCTTACTCACAGATCACAACCCGTTAGTGTGGCTAAACCGTGTGTCTGGAGACAATGCCAGGCTGCTGCGCTGGAGCTTGGCGCTGCAGCCCTTTGACTTTACTATCCATTACCGGCCAGGAAAACAAAACGGTAACGCTGACGGGTTATCCAGACAGACTGAACTCGAGAAGTGATCTGTGAGTACTCTCCCGGACATCCCCAAGCCGATCCGTTGGGATCAGACTGTGTATGCCGGCTTGGTTCTGGGGGAGCATTGTGGCAAAACTAGCCACTTCTGAACTACATACAGTACCGGTTGTCCGTAGGCTGAAAATATAATGTATAACGTTAAATGTATGTGTATTGCTCTATGGCCGTTCGCATGCTGGCAGCCGTATGCTGCCAGCATACAAAGCATTCATACGACGAATCACGGCTATCCTGGCCGTTCGCCGTACGAATGTGGACTCCCCAGGTAGACCACACATTCACAGGTCGTGTGGCACCAATTAACCGATTGCAACATTGTTGCAATCGGTAATTAAGGGCTCTCCTAGGTGGCCGTCGTTCGACTACCGACCATGCGGCGGTCGGCCATCTTGGATCCCTTGTCTCTGCAGCGGTGTTCGGTCGTCGAGAGCCTGGAATGGAAAACGGCTACTCAATGATTTGAACACCGCTGGACTTCCAGGGCGTTCGGGAGTCCCGCGTTCGGTACATTATATGTCCCGTACTTATTCGGTACTTTTAAACCCTCTTTAATGTTTTACTGTATTATGTGCGGCGTTCGGTCAATTCAGCTGGGATCAGAGCGGTATTCTCCCAAAGTGTGCGCTCCGACCCCAGCTATCTACCGAACGTTCAATTATTATAAAGTACCAAATATTGTGTGAATTGTGTATTTTAATGTCAATTGTCGGTTTTGCTGCACGAGGAGATAATCCACTTAAGCGTCCATTTTAGTGGGAGTATCTTTCTCGTGCAGCAAGGCCTGTTGGGAAAGTCACAGTGCATGTTGGGAGAAATCCCCTGGAATTACTGTCTGGAAACCCCTTGCATGGGGAACTGTATAAATATGCTGCCTGTGAATAAACCGAGTTAGTTGACTCCCAAACTGTGTTTCGTCCGGTTATTGGGAGGATTGGGAACATTGCCTTGCTTTCTACTCTGACTGTGGATTTCCTAGATGTACCAACGGATATCGTATGCTGTTACACTGCATTCCGTTACACACGCTTTATATTGCATCTTATACTGACATAACTGTTGATTAACCTTAAACCAAGCCTGAATCTAAAACCAAAAAATGTGCAGATGTACCCTATGCCGATTATTGACCGGTACCTGCTGTTGTGGCAGTGCCGGAATGTTTGTCATCATTATGCACGCAAAAATAAAGAATTAAAAAAAAAAAAAAAAAGATTAGGCAGAAAGAGGCTAAGCAAGTTATAAGAGCTTCCAAATCCCACACAGAAGAGAAAATAGCACAGTCAGTAAAAAAGGGGGACAAAACCTTTTTTAGATACATAAATGAGAAAAGAAAAGTAAAACAAGGATTAGTTAGATTAAAACCAAAAGAAGGAAGGTATGTAGATGAGGATAAAGGTCTAGCTGACTGCCTCAATGAATATTTTTGTTCGGTATTTACAGCTGAAAATGAAGGAAAGGGACCTCAGTTAAGAAAAAGGATAAATGAGTCATTTATTACACGTGAGTTTACAGAGGAAGAGGTTCTATTTCAACTGTCAAAAGTAAAGACAAATAAGTCAATGGGACCTGATGGAATACACCCAAAGCTATTAAAATAGCTTAGTGGTGTACTAGCAAAACCATTAACAGATTTATTTAACCAATCATTGATAACAGGAGTAGTCCCAGAAGATTGGAAGTTGGCGAATGTTGTGCCCATTCACAAGAAAGGTAATAGGTAGGAGTCGGGCAACTATAGGCCAGTAAGCCTTACTTCAGTAGTGGGGAAAGTGATGGAAACCATGTTAAAGGATATGATTGTTGAACATCTAAAAACACATGGATTTCAAGATCAGAGACAACATGGGTTTACTTCAGGGAGATCATGCCAAACTAATCTTATTGATTTTTTTGATAGGGTAACTAAAATTATAGATCAGGGTGGTGCAGTAGACATTGCTTACCTAGATTTCAGTAAGGCTTTTGACACTGTTGCACATAGAAGGCTTATCAATAAACTACAATCTTTGAGTTTGGATTCCAATATTGTTGAATGGGTAAGGCAGTGGCTGAGTGACAGGCAACAGAGGGTTGTAGTCAATGGAGTATATTCAAAGCTTGGGCTTGTCACCAGTGGGGTACCTCAGGGATCTGTACTTGGACCCATTCTCTTTAATATTTTTATTAGTGATATTGCAGAAGGTCTTGATGGTAAGGTGTGTCTTTTTGCGGATGATACTAAGATATGTAACAGGGTTGATGTTCAAGGAGGGATAAGCCAAATGGAAAATGATTTAGGTAAACTAGAAAAATGGTCAGAGTTGTGGCAACTGACATTTAATGTGGATAAGTGCAAGATAATGCATCGTGGACGTAAAAACCCAAGGGCAGAGTACAGAATATTTGATAGAGTCCTAACCTCAACATCTGAGGAAAGGGATTTAGGGGTGCTTATTTCTGATGACTTAAAGGTAGGCAGACAATGTAATAGAGCAGCAGGAAATGCTAGCAGAATGCTGGGTTGTATAGGGAGAGGTATTAGCAGTAGAAAGAGGGAAGTGCTCATGCCATTGTACAGAACACTGGTGAGACCTCACTTGGAGTACTGTACACAGTACTGGAGACCGTATCTCCAGAAGGATATTGATACCTTAGAGAGAGTTCAGAGAAGGGCTACTAAACTGGTTCATGGATTGCAGGATAAAACTTACCAGGAAAGGTTAAAGGATCTTAACATGTATAGCATGGAGGAAAGACGAAACAGGGGGGATATGATAGAAACATTTAAATACATAAAGGGAATCAACACAGTAAAGGAGGAGACTATATTTAAACGAAGAAAAACTACCACAACAAGAGGACATAGTCTTAAATTAGAGGGACAAAGGTTTAAAAATAATATCAGGAAGTATTACTTTACTGAGAGGGTAGTGGATGCATGGAATAGCCTTCCAGCTGAAGTGGTAGAGGTTAACACAGTAAAGGAGTTTAAGCATGCGTGGGATAGTCATAAGGCTATCCTAACTATAAGATAAGGCCAGGGACTAATGAAAGTATTTAGAAAACTGGGCAGACTAGATGGGCCGAATGGTTCTTATCTGCCGTCACATTCTATGTTTCTATGTTTCTATAGCTGCCCTTAGCTCATGTCAGAGCTGTATGCATGCGCCAGTTAAAACATTGAGGTCTAAGAGCTCATTGCGCTGTAGCGGACGCTAGTGAGGACTGCGGGAACATGACAAGGTTTCAGAGCGGTAGCTCCACCTAGTGGCAAGCTGTCAGGAAGAGGAAAAATACAGAGATAAAGGAGTCCCTACTTTCTTATACCTTTTGACTGAATTGACAAAGATCTTGGTGATGGTAGAAACGTTGCCTTGTAGCTTTTTTTTCTCTAATAAATCTGCCTAAAATTGAACCTTGTGAGCGCCTAAGGCCTCTCTACTTTATACTATGTACTAAAGATTTGCTGGTCCTGCTGCGGTCCGCACCCCGTGGTTCCTGAGAATGGAGGGCCTTAGTCTTGTTTGTGGTAAAAAGGTTATATCTTTATGAAAGGAGGGGAAGGGAGTGACAGCAGCACTTTAATGGAGAATGCCAATTTGCTTATACATGGGATTGGCTATTTACAGTCCTTCACTAATCCACTATTCACTATCTTAATGCTATTTTTGAGTTAAAAAGTATTTTCTTCCCTTTAAAACTACTGAAAGCAGAAATGTACTGTTTTGCCTTCTGTTGGTTCAGTACCAGAACCAATGTGAGAGAATTTTACCTTCCCGGGCAACGGTCAGGCTATATTACGATGTATTATCTGGGGTACGAAATAATCTAGTGATATACACATTTCTTTAGACACTCTGCTGTGTATCTACTTGCTCTAAGCATTTGATACATCCTGCACGTGTCTATTATACCTGATATAAGCATAAGACAGATGTAACTGCCCATTAACAGAGAGATTGAGCTATTGCACTTGTTGGATTTCACACTTAGAATCCACAGTTTCACCACTCGAGGTCATGGTATCTCTAGATAAATACGGTTCTAAACTGGTTTACAGGCATCACTTAATGCATTTTATATAGTAGAGAGTTTTACTTTGTGCGGTAATTATTTGCACATGTGGGTAATTGTACACCTATGTTCAACATTTATTTTAAATCAGTTTTATTGTATTTAGAAGTATAGTTATTACACACTATTCCTTCACGCGTATCTGGTGTAACTATCACCAATTTAGGCTCCTATTTATTATTGCTTTGACTTGTAGTTTTGCAGCAGGGGTTATCCCTCATATAAGAGCACATCATTTTAGACTATATGGCTTACCTCTCTTTTCTTTTTCACCCTTTCTTGTTTTGCATTCATCATGACACTATTCTAAAGACTATTCGAGATAATCGGGCTGCGAAGAAAAATGGGATGTGACATTGGGCTCTCCTTTCGATTACATCCAGGTAGAATTATTGTTCCCGTAGCTACAGATCAGTATCTCATAGGGCAAAATGCATAGAATTCAGAGAATTCTGGAAAATTAGATTTTTATATATTTTTTCCCCTTTTCCTAAAAAAAAAGGGCGTTGAGCATAGGCAGCAATATGTGAACGTTCCCAGCCTGTTGATCTAATCAGTGGTTGCACTATTTGTTCCTACACTCCATTTCAAACCCGATGGACCTCCAGGTTTCTTTTTGAAGGTATTTTACATTTTCTCAGTTTTACAGGGTATTTTATCCTCATCTACAAGTCTTAGGGTATCCAGGACTAAGTTTGGAATATTCCTTTGTTCAGTTTCCTTTCCCAGTCCGGCTCTACCACGCCATTTGTACAGTTACCCCGTGATTGGCTGAGCCGGTATTTCTTTAAATTCTATTGTACAAGGAACCATGACATTAGAACGTGTGCCTTTCCCACTCTCACGGCTTCTTTCTGTACCACGGACTTGGCTTGCGATCTGTCAACACATATGGTAAAAGGACTGGCTTCTTTTATATAGCTAGTTCTCCCTTTTTTCTCTCTATTATTATTTTACTATTGTATTGTAGGGGTGCCCATCGATAGCCCCCCGGAGACGGAGTGCCATGGGATATCTGATCAGCTGTGTCTGGAATACAGTCCTGTGCAGATCTAGTAGAGCTGCCACACAGATTAATCTTTGCCAAGAAGTTTTTGTTATTTTGATGGTCAGTAGGTCCAGCCGATCAAATGTCTTTAAATGGGCTAAATACTCTAAATAAGCAAGCAACCCTTCTGCATTCTAAACACAATCAGATCCTTCTGCATTCTAAACACAATCAGATCTTCGAGAGATTCTTGGCCAGTCTCTTCCATCACAAAATGACCTCCGTACTGTCACAAAAATCACACCGCATACAGGACATTAAGACAATGGAGAGCAACAAGCGTTGAAACTGGTCAAAGGAGAACTAGATTTGGTTTATTCACTTTACAAAGGAGGCAATATTTCCATTAACAGCTCAGTTTATAGACAAATATACTGTACATTATATTGTTAAAGCGCTCAGCCCGCTCTCAGAAAAAGAGCTCAAACTGAAAAGATCTTTATTCTTAGTTAAAAAAACAAAAAAAAAACAACAACCTGTAACCACATTTCTGCCGTGCAAAATCGAACGCAAAAAAAGTCTGTTTAAACATGGTTTTTGGGTTACACTCAAAAAAGTAAACTGGCTTTTTTTTCTGCAAAATTGGTATTTACAAGCTTAATTAAAAAAAGAAAAAAAATCTGTTCAGACTAGGAATTTCGTAAAAAATAAAACAATTCCAGGTGTAAAAATAAGTGGGACCAGAATTAAACAATCCTAGGTTTAATGAATAAAGAAAAATCATACACGGACTCTGTTAGAAATGCTCTGCACAAAATTTCCAAACATATTTGTTTATAGACACTGGTCGGCACTTTGCCTCCGCCAATAATAGGAGTATTTGCTGTATTCAAAAAAATATATATATAGAACAAAAAATTAAATTGCATTTTTGCAAGGATCCAAATGCATTTTGACAATCAAATTCAAGGTGGCTGCATATATCCCATTTTTATTTAAAAAAAAAAAAAAAAAAAAGGAACCATTACACAAACCTTTTGTCCAGCCCTACCCCAAAAAACAGCAGTCTTATTTAATGAAATAGTTGAAAATTACACTTCAGGGGAAAGTATATTATCTTAAATCTCGTACAGACAGCCAGGTCTATACCAGTTAAATGTACAAGTGTCACGTGATGAACGCCATCTTTTACGCCGGTGGTTAAAGAGCAAAAACCTGAAATAACACCAACTTTTTTTTTTTTTTTTATACCTACAATGGTAGCGGCAATTTATTCCAAACACAAAATGATATGTCCGCAGATAGAACATGGCTCTTCAATCAAAAGACGGGGGGGAAATGTGGAATGGGACTGGGCTCTCGCAGGGGGGGGAGTTAAGAAAGGCAGTTTACAGTTAACATTCTGGAGGCTGAAATGTGGCCGGCTCCTGGAGAAGCTTAGTCTCCGTCGATAAAGTGGTTCTGAGGTCCGGATTCTATAGTTTTCCAAAAGCTGAAAGCTACTCCTCTTCGCTTTCATTATCCAGGTCCTGGTCAGAATCCCCATTTACTTTATCAACGTTCATGTCTTGGTCATCCTCCGACTCTTCTTCTCCGGATTCTGCATTATCATCATCCTCACCCTCCTCTTCTTCCCAATTATCCTAGATCAAGATGCATAAAGTGAGCACACAGCAAGATGTAAAACCACTACAGTAAGGCATTTTTCAACAGGAACATTTTAACACCATCCTAACGAATTGAAAAAAAACTGTAAAGGTTGGAACGTTCAGGAAGATTCGACCCAATGTACCTTTACTAGAAAAACCAGAAAGAGATGGGGAGAGGGTTCCACAGAGGTATAATAAAAAGTTGTTTAACTGATCACTTAAAAGGGGATGATCTTCTAGTTCTCTGGTTTAAAATGTTAAAATATATCCAACTGCCTTTGCCCTGTACCAGCAAAGTACATGATGACAAATCATCTTTTATTGAACTGTCACTGCGAAACCTCGGTCATATTTCACACCTTAATATAAACAGTAAAAATTTAAACTTACATCCGACTCTTGCTCTGCAATAAGCTCTTCTTCAGACTCCTCTTCTGAAGATTCTGTAAATTATAAAAAAAAAAAAAAGAGATTTCTTCCCAACTGCACCACAACAACGTGAAGTAAAGAGATCATTCTTAGAAAGAAAGGATTGCACTATTCAAAGTAAAGCAGGAATTCATTGTATCGGCTTACCTTCTTCATAAACCAGCTTCGCTTCTTGATTTACATGAGTGCGCTGAGCTTTCTCGTACGCAGCAACCTGAGGATTAAACGAGCATTTAGAGAGGAGGGAATATTGCAAGTACTTAGAATATAAGAGCAGCAAAAACGCAAACATTGTATATAGTGTTTTATTCCTGGTAATCCCTTAAAATGCATTAATATTGTACCACCTTCTCCCCTTTTCAATATAACCAGATCTCAGGATCACTTACCTGTGTGACCAGCAGGTACAGCTTGCCGTTAAGCCGTGACAGTTTCTGTAAGGTTTTGACTCTGCTCTCAATGAGCTGATACAATGTGCCAAGTTGGGGAACCAGATCAGGGAGCTGTCGAGAAGCAAAGCATTCCATTAATTATACATAAATATCGCCAGCCACAAAGTAAATAATACTCTTTACACCCGGTGCGAGGGGACAGCAGCTATGCCGTCAGTGAAAGTAAAACGCTGATAAATTGTAGCGGCTATAGCCAGTCATGGCACCTCAGATAATTATGTAGTACATTTCACATGATGCTTAGGTCTGGTGTGATGGAAATTCACAGAGCACTATGTACCCTAGACAGACTGATTCACGCCATTTTAGCGCAGTACTGACTGCTCCCGGCCATAAAGAAATTAGCAACCTGATAAAGTGCTGTACGTTATATAGATCGATTACTTGGGTGTCACAAATCATAATGGGAACACAATGTGCATGCATTAAAAGAAAGTTTGTGGTTTCGCCAAATTTCATTTTTGAAATAAAAATGATTCAGCGCAGAAATTTTCAAGCACAAAGAAAAACAGAGTAAATTACTCACCGTGGAGAGATAGGAAGCATGCGAAACAAACACGGCTTTTAACCATTTCACCATCTGTAGGGCACTGGAGATAAAAAGACACAGTGATCAGCAAGTTATAGGACGTCAGTGAAAATATCCAAAGTGAATTACACAGCGCCGAATAAAACTACAGATCAGCAAATGGTTTGTAGGCGATTTCCTACAGTGAAAAGCCCACCCAGTGCTTGCAAAGCATGCTTTGTAGTCCACTTGGCATTTGGATAAACAAGATTGGGTGTTTACCTTCAAAAGCAATCCCTAATAAGATGCAATCTTTACGAACACAGACATTAAAGGAATTTGTCTAATGGACAAAGATGCAAGCTTTCATTGTCAACTATTGCCAGTTCCCAGCAGTGCAAATGAAAGTGCAATGTAGGACCCACCAGTTGGAATATTAAACTAGCAGTCTAGTTTAACAGAATCAGCCTTGCTCACTATCCAAGATCTACATGGCTTTGTTAATATTGTCTAACGATTCTTAGGATATATGGGAAATAGTTTAACATTGTTACCTTGTAGGGTTCCCTTGTAATCTTCTGGTAATCTAAAAATAAAAAATGGAAAAGAAATATATTCACTGGCTCAAAAAAACATTTACAAAGATATTTTACAAAAAGACAAACAGTTCAAGAGAATATAGAGGGGATTAAGCAACTGATTGAATCTTTAGTAAGAAGGATTTAAATAAAAGGGTCGCTATATCCATTTTGTGTTAGTGTTGAGATTAAAGTGAAACAGAATACGGATTTGTGAAAATTCTGTAAAAAAAGGGACAACCTAAATAAGAGGGGAAAAGGGGAAGAATAACGAAGGATCTTACCTCGTTCACGAGGGGAATAACCGCATAAACCGGAATCTTGGCCACGGTCTTTCGAATTAAGTTCTCGTTCTTGGACGGGAAGACTTTCTGTAGAGAACAAGACAGCAGTACGGTAAGGGGACAATGTGAATAGGATACAAATAGTATCCCACGTGAAGCACAGCGCTAACAGTTTATTTACCATTATCTCTATACATGTACGGGGGGGGTGTATATAAACCTATAGGGAACGGGGGGTAAAAACGCAAAGCAAGCACTAAAACAAGTTACTCTTGATGAATACATCAGGAGAAGGAAACCGTGATCACGTAAGGTGTTGCAGATACGCTCGCCTGATCTCAGATAAGAGGAATTTTACAGCAGACATTACACTAGCAGAGAGTGCGCTCAGACAGCCAAGAGATTAACGCATCACAAAATTTCAGCAATTTGCGAAACCATTCTCTTAATATCATCACAGAACACCTTAAAGTTAATAGAAATGGGTCACTACCAAAAACCAATGAAAACACAAATTACCAAGTTAGCATAGAACTGCGCAAAAAAAATACTTACATTCAAGATGGCGGAGTCATTACTTTCCAAGCCTTGCACCAGGAGAACGGCAAAGTTGTCTGCCTGTGGAAGTCCACCTTTACTCTGCTGCTTGGATGTGTCAATGTCCATGGCATCCAATCGATCCTCGATAGTGGCCTAAAAAAAACAAAAGACCAAGACCTTAGAGTTAGGAGACACTGGACCGTGACACCAGACAGATATTTGGAGCATGGAACAGTGGGTGTTCCCAATGAATCACTAAAGCACTGATACATTTATCAAACAGATCTTGGAATATTGAAGTAAGCAACACTCGCCTCACTAGAAATTACTGGCCAACACAAGCCGCTACACTGCAGTTTGTCACGGTTTGGGCCTGTTGACTAGGAGGACACATTCGTTACCTGGTATATACTGTATTTTAAAGTCTGTCCACAAGATTAGTTCTGTCCCCTGTCAGAAGCAGTCCAGGTCTGCCAGGGTTAATCTGAGGAGATCATGTACACTGGTATTGCAGGTGGACAGAGGTTTAAGGTTGCAAAAATCAGGAGATAAATGCCAATATGTGCCATCAGATTCCATCTGCCCTCAACCATACTTCATTATAATCAGGCTGGGCTGATTAGTAAGATTTAAACTTACTTTATTTTCTCAGTATGATACAAAATTCAGAACATAAGTTGTTGGTTTTTTTTATATTTATGATGTGCATAGCATAGTTGGAATATAATCTCATACATTGTGAATTCAGTAATAAGGAGTAACAGCTAGTAAACAATGTAGATATGGATAAACTCGCACACATTTTTTTTAGTTAAACAGAATTACCACAGTGCTAGGCTTGACAACGAAACACTAGTAACTCGTAGAGGCTTATGCACGGAGAGTGAGTTAAAAGAAGTTAAGTAACATGCCGCCACATGCGCCACCCAGGGGATCCCGCACCAAAGTGAGAGCTATGAAATACACATTTCTTAAAGGGACTCGCCAGGCAGAGTATTTTACTCACCTGGTTCCAGCGCCGGGAGCCTCTTGAAGCCACGCCCCCTATTTTGTCAAAATGACAAAATAGGCGGCGCGAGCAGGGAGCAATCAGACGCTTCCATTCGCTGCACATGCGCACATACTTCAGAGGGCGGCATTCATGCCACTCTATGAAGTCCTGAGCGCACTACCGCGCATGCGCGAGCTGACTGACAGCTCAGCTCGCGGTCTTTGCCCGCCCCCCTCCTCTGCTGACAGGCTGGAGAGAGAAGGCGCGCACACAGTGCCTTCTCTCTCCTGCACACGTCAGACGTATTATAATACATCTGACGTGTACAGGGCCTTTTTAGGGCCCTGCATGATAGGAAGTCCCTCTGGTGGCCGTCTGAGTGACGGCCACTGGGAGGTATCCCTATCAATCAATGTAAACACTGTATTTTCTCTGAAAATACAGTGTTTACATTAGATTGCCTGCAGGGAGCTATAGATCATACCTGAACAACTACATTAAGCTGTAGTTGTTCAGGTGACTATAGTGTCCCTTTAAGTAGGGAGAGGCCAGAGGATCCAATCTGCTGCAATTGGGCAGGATAGCAGTGCAGCGGCAGCCGTCCACCCACTCACTGCCATAGTAGGCCTCAGCCGCGTGGACCAAGGATCTCCCTCCCAGAGACAGAGAGGTAATTTTCAGGCTCAGTCTCAAAACCAGTACTGCTCTGCAACTTGGGCCGCAGTTTCCAGGGGTCACATAGGCAAGTTAATCACTGTGGTGATCTTAATAATTGAAAGACTGCAGGAGCTGTTTGTTCTTGCAGCCACACAGCATAGCGGTCCGGCCCTGCCCCCCATAACAAGTTAAAACAATAAAAAAAATACTAAAAGTAAATCAAAATGTTAAGGGAACATGAAACACACGCAGGGTTGAGGGGTGTCCAAGTCTTGCTCAGACAGCCAAGAAATCAGGTTCAATTAACAGCTGTAGAATTATCCAAAAGTTAATGAAAAGGGGCTGAATATCGCCTCAAACTCAAAAAGCTCACCAGGTTAATTAATTTAAAACCACAAGCTGTCTAATGGCCTAATTTTGCAAATCTTACATTTAGACTCCTTTATTTTAGACATTTCTCTTTACAGAAGGAAGGTTTACCTCTTTGTCTCCTGGTTTCCTCTTGCCATCCTGTTTCCTTGTTATGGAAGCAGCAGTCGGTACTATCGAGCTATGACCAGGGATCCCTGGGACCAAGACTTTGCTGTCGGAATTTACGACTGGAGTTTTCACCTGCAATGATATCAAAAGTAAAATGTTTATATCAAATAACTAGACACTCAGGCCTCCCATAACCAAGCAATCATGCAGCACGTGTAAATGGATAAATATTATCAGTCTGTGGATCGATAGACTGGAACAATCAAGAAACAATAAAAAACTGCCAGGTGATCAGGTCCGCTCTAATTTTAGTCTTATTTCTAGACCAGACTGATGCAATGTACCCAGATAAAAAGTGAAGTACATTAAAAATCAATAATTAGCTATACGCTAAATAAGGCAACACAGAGAATCCTCATGTGAAGCACAACGCTAAAAGTTCATTGTAGTATTTTTACCATTATCTACCCGCTCACTTTTAATCTATACATTTACACAGCAATGGAAGTGAAATTTGATGTATTTTCCTGTGCACACTGCAGGTCTATGGCATTGTTTAAACCTATGGGGAACGGGGGAGGAAAAAACGCAACGCAAGCACTAAAATAAGTTACTCTTGATGAATACATCAGGAGAAGGAAACCGTGATCACGTAAGGTGTTGCAGATACGCTCGCCTGATCTCAGATAAGAGGAATTTTTCAGCAGACGTTACACTAGCAGAGAGTGCGCTCAGACAGCCAAGAGATTAACGCATCACAAAATTTCAGCAATTTGCGAAACCATTCTCTTGATATCATCACAGAACACCTTAAATCAAACCTCAGGACGTTACAAGCTCCAGACAAGCCAGCTATTGTTTGAGAACCCGACGGACATTCTACACTTTGAAACTCATATTTAACAGCTTACATTTCAAAGCTAGAGACCGCTATTCAGATATTTAGAATTCTGTAATGATATAAATTGAGCTGAAGAATCTAGAAATAAAGGTGGTCAGGAACTTACTTTTGTAACTGGTAAGTCTTTTCGAAGAGATACGGCCTTCTGGATATCCCTGATAAGGCATATGTGAGGCTCATCTGTCTTCAATACCTTAAAGAGCAAAATAGAAACACAGGCTTAAAAAGACAATCTGCTAGTAACAAGGTGAACAGACCAAGCAATTAAGTTCTTGCTTGTCACCGTTACAGAGCAGTTACTCAAACAGACAAAACGTTTAGAGTTAATAATGAAGTCAAGGTAGATTTAGTTAAAGTGCGCTCAGACAGCCAAGAGATTTACTCGTCACTAAAATTCAGCAATTTGCGAAACCATTCTCTGGATATCATCACTGCACACCTTAAATCAAACCCCCCCCCCCCCCCCCCCCCAGGACATTACACGTGGAAAAGACACACGGTGTCACATTGCATAGCACTGAAACGAGAAAAATCAGTTTGTTTTATACTCTGTTCACCCAGATCCGGGGGCCTCCCTGCATCTCAAGTCCAGGGTTAGACAACTTTTACACCCCTGATGTTGTTGACTACATATCCTATAATGCTCTGGCAGAGATAATGCTAACAAAGCATCAGTGGAGATGTAGTCCACATAATTTATTTTGAATGATACGCAATACTGATAAACAGTGTTAGATTCAAACAATGCAAGTCGTAGCTGAGGATAAAGAAAACTGAATCAAACCTCTTACCAGTTTTTCAATGACTGGCTGTATCGTGTTCCCGTAATAGAGCAGGATGGATTGTCTGTCTGGCAGGAACTTGGCAGCATGGATGGGAACAGGCTTTGGAGTTGCATCCTTATCATTTCCAGAACTCGCAATCTGTATCGTACACGTTGGTGTGAATGGCTTACTGTGGTTTCTAGGAGAAGAAAGCGTTTGATTGTTAACATACCGTATTTGTGTATCCGGTTAATCTCCAGAAATCTTACTGTACAAAGTAATTATTAGATGCCAGCCCTGGGTAAATGTTAAAATATGTGAAAGACAGACATGCATTGTTCTGATCTAACTGTACAACACAGTTATGTGAATACAACAGAATTGTTGCCTAATAAAAAAAACGTAGTGTAGATCTGTGTCACCAGTAACATTCCAAATTATTTGCCAAAATAGTAGATTATATAGCCAAATACGAGGGACCAGCCCAGTAAATTCTGGCTACGGATTTTGATTAACAGCTGATTTCTGTCACTAGAAATGTTTGCAGGAGGGAGAGCGGTGGAAGAGATAATAAGTTCTAAAATGCCACAAAGCGTGATAACGTACCCATTCAAAACATGTTCAAATAAATGGAGCTGGCCATCTCTGCATACGACTGACAACTTCAGTGGCTGCAAGAAAAATAAAAATAAAAAAAAATTTATTAAATAAAAGCAAATGACTTGGATCAGCTGTGAATTCTGCTTTATTTAGAACATTCTACAAGTGGAACAATCACCATGGAAACAGAACGCTTTTGCCAATTGCTACACTTTTAGAAAGGATGCCAACATTCCACAGGACACACCAAGGAGCATGTGGTAGGGCAATTGATAACATACCATGGGTAGATGCACCAACACAGTATTGCTAACTCCACAAGCAGGGACCATACAAGACAGTAGCCGTGAGAAGGCCGATAGCAAAGCACTATGAGAGGGTACAACACAGAGCTCATGCGGTACTGGGGAAATTAAAATGTAGCCAAGAGCAGACAGGACATCAGGTGACCAAAAAGCCGGTTTATGGCCAATTAAATCACACTGCGCCATTGGATGCACATTATACCAAAGTGAGACACTTGGCAGGTCTTTGAATAATGATAAGCGCTCCCAATTTACCTCCTCTTTGCTCCTTGAAGGAGTGAGGTCCACACACACAGGACTTTCTGTCAGCGTGAAGGACATGGCTGCACTTTTCTCCTTTTTCCCAGTCTTAACGTGCCTGAAAAAAAACAACACAAACCCGTTTACTTCATTAAAGGTCTCACTCCTAACAATGGTATAGCGCAAGAAATGATAAAGGAAGGTCGCTACCTGCGAAGGCACGGATAGCAGCCTAATCCAATACAGGAGGCCAGGCTGCATACTTTGATAATGATATTGTTTGGATTAGTATCTGACAAGTTATGTTAATCACGGCCTGCTTCCCTGGGATTCTTTCCTAACTGCCTGTACTGCTGAGCTCTGTAGAATGACAATCTGCCGGCACAGAAGACCAGCAGACCCTATTCTATCTTATTTCATCGGGTTACTTTGAAAATGCAGTAAAATGTAATTCCATAAGATTATATATTTATGGAAAACTTGGGAGTTAAATGCTGAGAATGCTCACAAATACCAGGCCAGTCTGACTAAAGTTAATCTCCAAATATACAGATTTAATAGCAACTTAAAAATATTCAAATAATAATTACCTGGACTGTACAGAGATTTAAAAAGGAGGTCCCTTCTCCCCACCTCAAGCTTATACCCTGCTGCATCCCAAAAGCTTTCTATTTAGACCGACTCACAGAGAACCTGCGGCATACAGGAAACTGGTCTAAAACTGGGGTCACAAGGCATTTCATGTAGTTCATGTTTTAGAGATTAAACAGACTTCATCAATGCGGCCCCCCCAATAATAGCATTTCATAAAGATAAAATCTGTTCGACATGCTCATAGAGACTCATTTGTGATTTGATATACTAAGGAAAATTCGGGACTTGGTAAAGTCTTGTGTATTTTGTTTATTTTTTTATTTTTTTATGATTGACAAAATGTGGAGCCTAATGCCCTTAGACCTCGCATGTGCGAGACTACATTGCTGATGGGGTTGATGCAAAAATATGACAAAGCCACTTTAAAGGAGTTCATTGAGACGCTGCATATTCTGTACAATACTATATTTATTACAGAGTCCTGATCCAAGGCTTGTTCAGACAGCCAAGAGAAAAATAGCTTCATTTCTTTTCAGAGAAAATTTAAACCACACTCTGCATCATCACAACAAGCCAGTAATAAAAGGTATAAGCACACCATGAGCCAGGAGATTTACGAAGCGATCAATGCAAAACGTGAGGTGGGTGGGCACAGCAATGCTAACATCACTGTAGAATCATATAATAGAATTTCCAATCACAGATCTTACCAAAGTGCCCTGGGACTCAGCTGGTGTGCGTCTAGAGACCAGGTAGATCCCCAGATTAAAATTAGCTCTCTTTATCAAACTTTAGAACGCAATACTTCAATGATTTGCAACCACCCATTAAGGTTGTGTGATCGGAAGTTGCTACCCATATTCCCCTGCTACTCACCATACGCTGATCAACCGGTCATACATTGCACCAGACAGGAAATATAATCCGGTCGTGTCATGTGACGGAGAATCGCTGGACGATGGTGTGGTCACAAACATCAAGGACATGACTGCAGATGAATGGCCAGTAAATTGCTAAAACAACAAAAACATAACTATTAGGAAAATTAGCCGTGTCACAAAACATGGTAAAATAACAAATGCAAGTTCAGGAATGGTCAGCATGCCAAGGAGGTTGTTCATGGTCTGGTAATCTGTTGCAGGGATTACTGTAATTCTCTCCTAGTTGGTCTCCCCAAAATCCGAACTGCCCCGCTACTGTTGGTAATGAATGCTGATCTTTCACACCTGTCACTCATCCCTTACCTCGCCCCTCTGTCGATCCTTACGCTGGCTTCCTCTATCCTTTAGGGGTCAATATACTAACCCTTACCTATAAAGCTCTAACCAACTCTAGCCCCTCTTACATTTCTTCCCTGATTTATAGATATGCCCCTTCTCTGCCTCTCCGCTGTTCACACCCTTACTGCTAACTCGCTCTTGCGGGCGGCTCCTTTTCTTTGGGTCAGCATGCCTGCCTCCATCAGACTCTCCCCTAGTCTTTAACTGTTTAACAAGTCCCGCAAAACACATCTGTTCCGGAATGCTTATGGACTCACAGAGTAACACATATATATATATATATATATATATATATATATATATATATATATATATATATATATATTTATCCAAATCTGTCTATTGCTCTCCTAAAGAGCCATACTTCACTCTCACCTCCAACTCTGCTACTTTACCATCTTGTTTAAAGGAACACTATAGTCACCTAAATTACTTTAGCTAAATAAAGCAGTTTTAGTGTATAGATCATTCCCCTGCAATTTCACTGCTCAATTCACTGTCATTTAGGAGTTAAATCACTTTGTTTCTGTTTATGCAGCCCTAGCCACACCTCCCCTGGCTATGATTGACAGAGCCTGCATGAAAAAAACAAAACTGGTTTCACTTTCAAACAGATGTAATTCACCTTAAATAATTGTATCTCAATCTCTAAATTGAACTTTAATCACATACAGGAGGGTCTAGCAAGCTATTAACATAGCAGGGGATAAGAAAATCTTAATTAAACAGAACTTGCAATAAAGGAAGCCTAAATAGGGCTCTCTTTACAGGAAGTGTTTATGGAAGGCTGTGCAAGTCACATGCAGGGAGGTGTGACTAGGGTTCATAAACAAAGGGATTTAACTCCTAAATGGCAGAGGATTGAGCAGTGAGGCTGCAGGGGCATGTTCTATACACCAAAACTGCTTAATTAAGCTTAAGTTGTTCAGGTGACTATATAGTGTCCCTTTAATGGCTGTCACACTTGCTGCCCTGTTGTGTATTTGTACCCCCACCTAATCTAGACTGTAAGCTGGTTTGAGCAGGGCCCTCATCTACCCATTGTTCCTGTGTAATTGTCTCATTTATTGTAATTTTCCCCCTTTCATAATATTGTAAAGCGCTGCAGAATTAGTTCGCGCTATAGAAATACCAATAATGTCAGATATGCATTTAATGCTGAATTAAGATGAAAGGGTTTAAAGGGACAGTCCACCTCCCAAATATAAGATCAGTATGTAGTAGATATACCCCAAGAAAAAAACGTGTGCACTGTAAGCCCTCCACTTCTTCTCCAGGCCAGAATTTCTGTGGCTGTCGAATCACAGATTTCCCAATGCAGCTCAATTAGAAGTCTTTGCAAGGAGGGTGCTGTGGACAATAGCTGCCTCTGAGATAAATACCCAGGAAGTAACAGGACATGCTGTCTGACCAGCAAGGGGGATATAACAAGGTTAATCTATGAAAGTGCCTATTTCGACTGAAAACTGCACTTTTTAAAAATGAAATAGGGGACATGCTATAAACAGCTAAAGTGCTTGAGGGGTCTGGCTTGTCCCTTTAAGAACCAAGTTTGTGTATTTTCCACTAATGCTATATGGGCCTGAGGGAAACATCAAGGCTTTGTTATATAGTGTATGGGTACCACTACCCCCAGGCACTAATTCTAGTGATGAAAACTATTCAACTGGAGCTTGTTCAGACAGCCAAGAGAAAATTAACTTCATTGCTTATCAGTAAGAAATGAAACCACACTCTGCATCATCATAACAAGCCAGGATATACAGACTAAATTCTAAAAACGCCACTTCATTTTTCTATAAATGCTCGGTCTTGCCACAACCCCATACTTTTGATATAGATTTGCTTTTCGTAACAGTTTGAATACATTGTACAACACTATGGAATCTGATGGCGCTATATAAATAATACTGAACACATACAATTATAAGAGTTTAACAAGCCCCCCTACGGTCTACCATTAAACATGGAAACAAGTGACACATTTTGGGATGTACTAGAAGTCATTTTTATACCCTGTAGACTTCTTTGGTGTCCAGGTTCCAGAGTTTGATGGTTCTTCCAGCTGAGAGCAGCATCTTGCCGTCTGGACTGAGGCACAAACTGCTGACGCTCCCACTGTCCCCTTTCCATTTGCTGAAACGACAAAGTTATGAAAGGTCCCATTAACACCAGGAACTCTAACGTCTAAAAGCAAAACTGAACCTTCCTGACACATTCTGGAGCTTGTTCAGACAGCCAAGAGAAAATTAACTTCATTGCTTATCAGTAAGAAATGAAACCACACTCTGCATCATCATAACAAGCCAGGATATACAGATTCAAATTCTAAAAACACCACTTTGTGAAAACGAACAGGGTTAAGAGTTTCTATCTTGGTCGCCCCCACCCACGGGACCAAACGACATTGCAAAATAAAATAAAAAATGCAGAGACCCTACAAGTAACAGTGTGGCTTTAATGAGAATCTTAGCAATAACAAGGTTTTAAAAAAGTATATGTTTGTTCGGAAATGCCTTTATTTGGTATTTTAACATGGATTTTCACCATGCTAGCACTAATAAACATGTTTTGATGGTAGGACATAGGAAACATCTTAAGGTCAAACCAAAATAATAATAATGCATTTTTAAAATGTATGATCCTCGATGGCTTTTGTAAAAGAATATAAACAAAACCCATAGTAGGAAAAGTTCCAATGGCGTGACTTACCATTTTACTTTGCAGGTCTGTGTGTTCCATTCCACAATGTGTTTGTCTTCTGAACAACTATACAAGCTACCGTTTCCCCGATTCCACCGGATACAGTTTACTCTGCTTTCATGACCCCCAACCTGGACAAAAAGGAGAAACAATAATATAGTTTGAGCTGAAAAAATGGGAAATCGAAATTAAAGTGTCATAGTGCACACAACAAAAATGACAGCAGGAGAATCACCCAACAGGTGGCGCTACTGTTCTCCATCAATGTAACTACACAGAGTGCACTGTAGCTGCTGTGATTCCTCAGGCAGGCATGCCTCACGTTTTCTAAGGAATATAAGACCGGAGAAGGAGATGTCAATGTGTTCTGACCAGCTTGCTGGTGTCACTGCAGAGGCATGTCTTGATTTGGGAATTAATTCTTGACAATGCTGCTCACGCAGGACAACGCCATTAGATTAGCGTAGAACCCACAGATCTCCGCTCATGGAGGCACTGGCATCCTGGAGAGTTGGTATCACCTTAACAGTTCTTATTGATAAATGATATTCATTGATTTAGGAGCAGTTACTCTTCAAGGTCCATTTAAGCAAAAAAATAAATAATTTGGAAAATCTTCAACAATCCAAAGTTTGGCAAAGCGCAAATAAAGCAGTTTCAGCCGCTCGCTGTGCTCAGGGTGCAAAATGTAACTTCCACAAGGTTCTCGTTCACATGCGATCAGTGGAATGGTATGTATTCCCAGGTTAGCGATATCAGGGAAAGGAAGCAGCTTTGAAGTGATCCAGGCAGACACGTACTTTATACATACTTCAAAGTGTCCATAAAACAATATCAATACGACAATCTCCAGCCTTGTGACTCACCAGTTTGCTCTGCAGTTCTCCTTTAACTATATTGTATAATAAAATCGTCCCGGTCGCTGTGCCAATGGCGAGAAGATCATATTGTTCATCTTGTTCCACAGCTTCCCCTTTCCTTTTCTTCTTCTGATGGCTTTCCTAATAAAAAGAAAATAATTATTAAAAAACACAAACGCACAGAACGTAATCATTTTATACAACTGTACAAAGTCTGCTTTTGATATGTATGGTCATCGTGTGCCCTGCCTTAACCTTTTATCTTATTGTATTCCCATAGTTTGTTGCATATTTACTCTGATAGCTACACTCTTCTATATTCAATTCATAACATTGTAAACTATTTGATTTTGTTTCACTTTATGTGTGTGGTTATCTGTCTAATAAAGATTAAAGTGCTTGTGATTTTTGGGTGCTGTGATAGGCTGAAATCAGTCAGCTGACACTAGTCTCAGCCAATCACAGCCACCCACTGCTGCTCAGGCTAACACTTCCTTGTTCGCCCAAGGGGGACTTGCTTAGCATTAAAACATTAAAAACTAATGCCGAATGATAGAACGGCACCAAGGGACTCCAGACACTATAGCCACTTTAATGAGAGGACGCAGATACAGTGCCTACAGTGTCCTTTCAATAACTTGAGTGAAACACCGTTAAAGGAGCAATCTAGCGTAAGAAATGGAAACGGTATTTACCTTTAGAATAAACGAGCGGATATTTAGATTAAACCCTCTCCTCTCAAATGTTTATTTTTTTAAACTTACTTTTAAACCCTCGCTGTGCTGGTCCCCCACTGAGATCGTCATTACATCATTACAACTCCCCATAGAGATATATTATCCCAATGAATCTCTAGAGAGAGTCCGGCATTGATGGAATGCCTTTATTGCCCAAGCAGTGCAGCCCTTGTACACGTCTAATTAAGAAATATATTGCCCGTCACATTTCCTAAATAAATGCGAGCACGTGGCTCACTGCTCTGAACCTTTGTTCTTCCAGGAGGATTTGGCAAACATTCATAGGATGTGTGCAGCCATGTCCGCCGATCTCACATTAAATGACATCCATATAGCGGGCTCACACACAGTGAAGACGTGGGTAAGATTGGTGCACGGTGATAACAATTCGCCTGTTTTTGTAGCATTAATTACATGCGCCTCCTGCTACGAGTGCATTACCTCAATCCATAGGACCCATTCTGGGATACTTGCACAGTACAAGTCCTTGTTTGGCAACATAAGAACAAAGGTAGGTGAATTTATAAATATAAATGTGAAAATGTTAGTAACTAAAAGTGAGAGGGAGAGAGAGCTCACATTTTGAAACTCCATAAAATCAACAAAATCTGCTGATTAACAGACTGTTTCTGCTGCCTGTGTGAAGGGAAAGACAAATCCTTCTATAGCACCAACATGTTCTGCAGCACTGCACGCATTACGTAAAAGGGCTACTGTGGCAGAACCAACATCGCCACTGTGAACTGGAGAAGCCAGGTTGCTAGCCTCCTGCCCTGCGACTTTGGCCCTGGAGTGTGTTAACCCTTTAAGAAGTATATTTGGGCACAATGGATTTTTGTATGCTGTTCCTGGCCCTTTAAATACTTGGGAGCAGTGTTACAACTTTTAAACTGGCACTTCGAATGCAGTCGAAGTGCCAAGTCGTCGCCATTCAATAAACGAACATGTGGCAGCGGCCATTTTAACTTAGTCGAACGCGGTCAGCGGTGTGTGCAGCCAAATCTATGGAACTGTTTGCGGCTACCCAATTGCACGAACACCGCTGACCCGGACCTTCTTCGACATCGCGGCTGGAGACTAAGTCCCGTTCGAAGATTCGAATGGGACTTAATTGTTTTCTCGGTGTAAAATAGACCGACCGCACAGCCCAAATCCATGGAACTGTTTTGGGCATGAAAATGCGCCTGCGGTCGGTCAAAAGTGACTTATAACTATCTCCCGAACGGCTGGACGGATGTAACGGTTATTAATATTGGATGTATAATTTAAGAGTTATGAAAGTTGGGTAAAAAGTATGTTTAAATTGTACATATAATTGGGTTACCTCTCAGGCTAAGGGGAGGGAATCTGGGGGATGTAACCATTGTGTGATTGGATAATGTATAATTGTATGTGGGCGTCTCCCTTGCAGGGGAGAATTGCATAAAAGAGCGTGTGTCATTAAACCTGAGTTCTACTTCACCCTCAATTTGGAGTGCTGTCTCTTATTGGGGGAATCTGCTACAAGGGATTGCTATGCTTGTCATACTCCCTTGCTGAATCACTGCTAAGCTCTGGTAACAGCCGGTTCCGGTTTTGCTCTCTGGAGGAGTCTACGGTGGTTATGGTGTCTGCTGCAGTGCTTGGAGTCCTCAGGAAGCGCTAGGAGCATCTATCAACGGAGGTACCCAGTCAGGGTTACAGCTACAACGAAATGTTATTCGACAGAGACACGCTACAGACTAACACGGAGGGAAATTAAGCATTTTAGAATCCCCATGATGCTTTGCCATCGGGATAAGGTATAGTTGCAGAATAACCAAATATTATCGTCTCTCTCTGATCTAGTGTTTTAACACAAATATGTGAATTAGGGGGAACAGGATTTTTGCACAATAAAACAGATTTTAATACCATGAGTGCTATAGTGGCAATCCTTGCTCACAATAAAACTTAGTTTCCTGGACTTTATCACCGCTCCAGTGACTTACTTTTCAATTCAGTATCATGTAACAGGATAAATAGTATCTTGTTAAATTAACTGATGAGGTTACAAAATATCCAGATCCAGCATAGAAACCAATGGGAGGGGATAGCAGTCAGAGCCACATGTTCCAGTTACACATGGTATATAATGATTAGATACCGTACTGGGCCAGCAGCATAGTATATGGTCAGAGAGAGGTCTGATCTGAAATACCCTGGACCTGCAGCACATGGTATAGTATACACAGCATGTGCAGAGACCCTGGTGTGGAATGCCCTGGGCTAGCAGTACATAGTATATGGTCAGGGGACATGGTATAGTATACACAGCATGTGCAGAGGCCCTGGTGTGGAATTCCCTGGGCTAGCAGTACATAGTATATCGTCAGGGGACATGGTATATTATACATAGTATGTGCAGAGGCCCTGGTGTGGAATGCCCTGGGCTAGCAGTACATAGTATATGGTCAGGGGACATGGTATAGTATACACAGCATGTGCAGAGGCCCTGGTGTGGAATTCCCTGGGCTAGCAGTACATAGTATATCGTCAGGGGACATGGTATATTATACACAGTATGTGCAGAGACCCTGGTGTGGAATGCCCTGGGCTAGCAGTACATAGTATATGGTCTGGGGACATGGTATAATATACACAGCATGTGCAGAGGCCCTGGTGTGGAATTCCCTGGGCTAGCAGTACATAGTATATCGTCAGGGGACATGGTATATTATACATAGTATGTGCAGAGGCCCTGGTGTGGAATACCCTGGGCTAGCAGTACATAGTATATGGTCAGGGGACATGTTATAATACACACAGCATGTGCAGAGGCCCTGATGTGGAATACCCTGGGCTAGCAGTACATAGTATATCGTCAGGGGACATGGTATATTATACACAGTATGTGCAGAGGCCCTGATGTGGAATACCCTGGGCTAGCAGTACATAGTATATGGTCTGGGGACATGGTATAATATACACAGCATGTGCAGAGGCCCTGATGTGTAATGCACACGGGAGAGCAGCACATGGTATATGATCAGGGCCTGCCGTGTGAAGAAGCACATGGTACAAGGTAAGGGGCCCTGATCTGGCACACGGGGGTAAGGGGCCCTGATCTGGCACACGGGGGTAAGGGGCCCTGATCTGGCACACGGGGGTAAGGGGCCCTGATCTGGCACACGGGGGTAAGGGGCCCTGATCTGGCACACGGGGGTAAGGGGCCCTGATCTGGCACACGGGGGTAAGGGGCCCTGATCTGGCACACGGGGGTAAGGGGCCCTGATCTGGCACACGGGGGTAAGGGGCCCTGATCTGGCACACGGGGGTAAGGGGCCCTGATCTGGCACACGGGGGTAAGGGGCCCTGATCTGGCACACGGGGGTAAGGGGCCCTGCGGGCAGTCAGTAATGCCCAGCTCTGCTGTCCTAATGAGTGCAGTAAGGATAACGCTTTATATTCTCCCAGAACCCCCTAAACTCGGATTCACTGCGCTGCGGCCAGTGCTGGCGCTATAGCCCTCTGGTACCAGCATGCGGCCCCATATTACATAATCCCACTGCCTCCCAGAGCACCCCGTAATATGCAATAACCCCCTCCCCAATCAGGCCCACGAGCTCTCCCCCAGGCCCCCCATATTGTCAGCCCGCTAATATTATATATCCCCCCCCCCCCCGGGTCTCACCTTGTCAGTCCGGCCAGGGGCCCCCCATATTATATATTCACCTCCCCCCATATTATATATTCTCCCCCGGGGCCCCCCATATTATATTATCAGCCCCCCCCGGTTCTCACCTTGTCAGTCCGGCCCGGGGCCCCCCATATTATATATTCACCTCCCCCCATATTATATATTCTCCCCCGGGGCCCCCCATATTATATTATCAGCCCCCCCCGGTTCTCACCTTGTCAGTCCGGCCAGGGGCCCCCCATATTATATATTCACCTCCCCCCATATTATATATTCTCCCCCGGGGCCCCCCCATATTACATTATCAGCCCCCCCCGGGTCTCACCTTGTCAGTCCGGCCCGGGGCCCAGGCCAAGCAGGTACAGGTCGCGCTGAGATGGGCTGACGGTACGTACTCCCGCCTGAGCCCGCCGCCCTGCGTGTCCCACACCCGGATGGTACCGTCCTGCCCGGAGAGAGCCAGCAGCCCCTGGCCGGGCGGGGAGAAGGCGCAGGGAGGGGGGAGCAGCTCGTGCAGGCCGCCCGCTGCCGCCGCCATGTCTCCGCTCAGTTCGCAGCCACGTGTTCCTGGACCGAGCATGCGCAGTGCGAGCCCGCGCCGACACGCCCACTCCGCCGTGACGTCAGCCGCCCCCACCGACACTGTCATGGCGGCGGCCAGGGGCAGCACGTGGGGGAGGGAGGGGGTTCATCTTACACACTGTGATCTGTCCATGTATAAAAAGGAATACTGAATAATAATATGTAACTGGCATTACTGCCACTGCTCAAACAAAGAACCAATAAACCACCAGACTCCAACTCCCCTCAGTGAGAGTTTCTGTAACAAAATATGAAGATATTGTAAGTAAACATAATAAAATGTAAAAATACAAACACTAGTGAGAGCAGGAGGATCACCAAGCTAGCTGCTGTATTAACTCATTTGGAATTTGAAAGGAAACATTTAGGAAAAACCTACTTGGATGTATTCCCTACTCTCTGAACTGTAGTGAACTCGGTTTGGCCTAATATAGACAACAACATAGCCAGCCAGCAAATATGATTGAAGTTGGAGAACATTTAGAAATCTGCAATTTCTATGTCGATTTTATAAAATCGGATTTTAATTCTCTAAAATTCAGTTTAACAGCTAAAGTCCAAGTATGCTTTGAAGGAAGCACTTGTTGAGGCTGTATCGGAACTGAAGACCTATTGGGAGATGTTTGTTAACCGGTTTTGTTTTCAATACAGTATTCCATCAGCTTTTGAAGAAATGTATAATTTAGAAGACCACGAAACTTCTAGTGGTGAAAACATAATAGCACTTTACTTTCAGAAACAGGTGGACATATTCATAAATCCATTGCGTTAGTGAAAAAAGACATTCAAAACCTACAATTAGAGCACGAAAAGCAACAGAGGAAGGATCCGACAGATGGAATAGATTGCGCTGAAATTTAGATGGAACTATTCAGCGACACTGATAAATCACTCCTACTAGTTGGGCAGACTAGATGGGCCAGGCCGAATGTTTCTTATCTGCCGTCACATTCTATGTTTCTACTTAGCGTAATCCTTATGACAAAGAAGGGGTGGTTTAGATACCATATACAATCCCTTTCCATTACTAAGAGATCAGGGGGATTTATGGTTTAGTTGTCCTTATGGTTAGGATGTAACTGTACATGATTTGACTAATTTCACAGTTGGGAAGGTGGGAGGGGGCCACCAGGGCACTCCTGGCAACATAACCACATCCGTGAGCTGTAGCGGTTATGGAGCTTTGTGTGTGCTTTTGTTTAGAAGGTTTCCAAAATTTAGCATGACAGAGTGATCTTGCATGTGTATGTGCCTGCTAGTGAGTGAACTTGTGTGTGTCAGTGAGGTTGTCTGTAGTGAGCTTATCTGTAGTAAGCTTGTGTGTGTATCAGTGAGCTTGTCTGTAGTAAGCTTGTGTGTGCATCAGTAAGCTTGTCTTGTCATTGATAATCTCAGCCATTGAGGCAGGTCCAGCCACAACTAAACTGGCACGGCGTCGGGAAAAAGGTTTGTAAAAACACCTTTCTCATGCGATCAGAGGCGGCAGGTATCTAAACAGACACTCACTGACAGACACACACATTCTGACAGATATACACAGACATTCTGACAGAAATACACTGACAGACACACAGACATTCTGACAGACATACACTGACAGGCACACACTTTCTGACTGAGATACACACACACACACATTTTCTCACACACTAACAAATTAATATTTTTCTTTAAATCCACCCAGCCTCCCTACCTTTGGGAGAACTGAGTGGATCTTTCCCTGGCGTCCAGTGTGTCTCCTCTCTAATCTTCCTGCAGTTTCTCTATGCTCCGCTGCACGCTCTCTGTAGTGATGCCGGGGCCGGAGTAACGTCATGTCACTAAACGAAGTGCAAGGAACTGCAGGAAGGTTACTGCTCCCTCAGCCACTCAGATGTCGGCTCCCGAGTCGAGATGCATGCGCGGCAATTTCTTAATGCTTTCCTATGGAAGTTCTGCACGCTGAATGCGATTTTCGCATCCAGTGTCTCAGAAGCGCCCCTACCGACTGTCAGAAAGACAGCCACTAAAGGCTGTATTAACCCTGCAATGTAAACATAGCAGTTTCTCCGAAACTGCTATGTTTACATCTGAAAGGTTAAAACCTGGGGGACCTGGCACCCAGACCACTTCATTGAGCTGAAGTGGTCTGGGTGACTATAGTGTTCCTTTTAATACCAGCAAGGATTGTTGTCACAGGGTACGAGCAGTCAGCTGACACTACCCACCAATCACACCCACCCATTAATTCTCTATTTCTTTCTCACTAGCCCAAACAGCACATAAGGACTGGGATGATGGGAACTCTCATTTAGCAATAAAACCATTTAACACTAAGTGGAAGTATGGCACCCGGGGACTCCAGGCACTATGGCCACTTCAATGAGATTAAAGGGCTATTCAAAGCCTTTGGGGGGGGGGGGGGATTTCCTGTGTAATATGCCTTATTGGGCACTATGGAGAAGGTCACACTCAATTTCCAATAAAACCTGCAAAATAACAAATTTTACTTACCTGGAATCCAGTTTTGGGTGAAGTTCCCAGCGCTGACATGTATTCCTGACTCTATGGTGTTAAAATAATTTTTTAGGGGTCTGTCCCATAGGAAAACATTAAGAGGCTATTACACATCCATGGAAAAATGCAGCAATCAGCATCTCCTGATAGAGATGCAGAAAATCAATGCATCTCTATGGGAAACATTCAGCATCTCCATGAAAAGCGTGGAGATGCTGAATGTCAGTGCTGCACACTGTGCACCACTGATACAAGAAGCACCTCTAGTGGCCATCTGAGTGACTGGCAGCAATATAAACACTGCCTTTCTATGAAAAGGCAGCATTTACATTACAAAGCCTGCAAGGAAATGCTATATACACCAGAACAATTACTTTAAGCTGTAGTGGTTATGTTGACTATAGTTTCTCTGTAATTTGTTACAGTGTCAATAGGGTTGTGACTAGAAGCGGGGGTTTTCTGAGAAATGTTTGGTAATTTATTAATAATTTAATGGCTTCAAATTTCATTTATAAGAACAATTTATCGTATTTACAAACTGATTTCTAAACACATGTATTGTAGTTTAACCACTTCACGACCGCTGACGGTTTAGGACCGTCATCGGAAAAATACCCTTGAGGATAGGTGACGGTCCTGAACCGTCATAACGTTAATATTTACTAACCTGATAGCCGCCGTTCCCCCAGTGTCGATCGGCGTTGCTCCCGGTGTGGAGGGACTGCCTGACAGCCCAGGCAATCTACACCTCGGCGAATTAAGACCCCGCGGCCATGTGATCTCTCTAACAGATATATTATATCTATATATGTCTATATATCATATATATAATGTCATACTAAGTGTATTTTTATATTAATATATAATTAATATATTAATATTTTTATATTAATATATAATTAATATATTAATATAAAAATACACTTATTAAATTACACACATATATATATAATATATATAATAACTATATGCATTGTGTGTATGTATATATATATATATATTATAAAATACAAATAATAAGTAAATAAATTTAAACATTTAAAAAAAATATTATATATGTAATTTTATTCTAACTGTATTTTGATAATATATATATATTTATATCAAAATACACTTAGAATGAAATTATATATGTATCTATGTTTTATAAATAAATAAAAATAATATGAAATATATATCCATATACAAAATTACATTAATAATTGTATAAATATACACATAGACTTCAAATGTAGAAATATGTGTATATATATTTAAATTCTACGTGCATATTTATGTAATATTTTTACATAATTAAGTAATTTTATTGATTGCAATTTGAGGGACATGCCTGACAACCCAGGCCGAAAGTCCAGAGAATTTAATTTGCTAGCACTTTATTTAACCCTGTAACTTTCTGACACCCTAAAACCTTTACATTGGGGTACTGTTTTACTCGGGAGACTTCACTGAACACAAATATTAGTGTTTCAAAACAGTAAAACATATCACAGTGATGATAGTCAGTCAAAGTGAAGTTTTTTTTTTGCATTTTTCACACACAAACATTACTTTCACTGATGATATAATTGTTGTGATATGTTTTACTGTTTTGAAATACTAATATTTGTGTTCAGCGAAGTCTCCAGAGTATAACAGTACCCCTCATGTATAGGTTTTATAGTGTTTTTGAAAGTTACAGGGTCAAATATATGGGTCAAATTTTTTCATATTAAAATTTGCCAGGTTAGTTATGTTGCCTTTGAGAACGTATGGTCGCCCAGGAATGAGAATTACCCCCATGATGGCATACCATTTGCAAAAGAAGACAACCCAAGGTATTGCAAATGGGGTATGTCCAGTCTTTTTTAGTAACCACTTAGTCACAAACACTGGCCAAAGTTAGCGTTCATAATTGTTTTTTTTGCATTTATAACACAAAAACAAATATAAATGCTAACTTTGGCCAGTGTTTGTGACTAAGTGGCTACTAAAAAAGACTGGACATACCCCATATTTAATACCCTGGGTTGTCTACTTTAAAAAAATATGTACATGTGAGGTGTGATTCAGAGATTTATGACAGATAATAGTGTTACAATGTCACTATTGATACATTTAAAATATTTATATATGAGGGGGCGGAGCTAGCCGTGGAACAGAATGGTCGCACACTTCAGAGCTCTGCACCAAGCAGAATAAAAACATAGAATTTCGGGTGGAAATTGGACCACAAACTGACCAATTTCTCGCTAACCAAGCAGGGGAACAAGATGGGCAGAAAACACAAGAAACCCAAACCAGGGAAAAGCCCAAATACCAGAGATATTGGAGAACTATTGCGCAACACGCAGCAGGCCGCGCAACAGGCCGCGTGGCAAAAGATGGCGCTGGAGGACGAAGGCTCCTTCTATTCCTCGGATGGAACCCCCTCAGACCTCGGAGAGGGACCCGACAGAGGCTCAGCACTGGGCTTACCACCGGCACCCACTCCCGCACACCCACCAGCCGGAGCACCGGTAACGGCGGATCTGCTCAAAACAATGTTGGCAGACCTGCGAAGGGACATTGCCGCGGACATGGCCTACTTTAAGGACGCAGTGGAAGGCGCAACAGCCAAGATTGTCCTCTTGGAGGCCGCCACGAGCTCCCATGATACCAGACTTGCCTCGGTCGAGAAACAAATTGGGGACATGCAAAGGCAACAACTGGCAATGGCCGACAGGCTGAATAACACCGAAGACCAACGCAGGAAATATAATCTTAAAATCCGGGGAATTCCGGACTCGGTCACCCTCACTGACCTGCCACATTATGTGCGGAGATTGTTCGCAGTCCTGCTACCACCTAAACAAACGAAGCTGCTGAGACTAGACGGGATGTTTCGTCTTCCCAAATCAAAGAAGGCACCCCCGGAAGCCACTGCGGATCTTATTATCAGATTCCAGTCCTTGCAAGATAAAGCCATGCTTCAGAACGCAGCAAGGGGGAAGACCCCCCTACCCTTTGAGGGATCCGCATTGTCGCTGTTCCCGGACCTCACTCGAGCAACCCTCACTTGGAGGAAAACCCTTCAACCACTTCTACGCCGGCTGCGTGACAACGGAATACCTTACCGCTGGGGCATACCGAGGGCGATCTTATTCACCCACCAGGGGACGGCCTATAGAGCGCACACCTACCTGGAACTGGACGCACTCCTGCTCCAAATGGGCCTCAACACCCACGCTGATAAAGGCCATACGAGACTTTCCCAACTGAACCCAGCGGAGATAGCAGAGTTTGTCCCACATCGAACCCAACGGCCCGCAGCCGCGCACGAACCAGCGTGAGATAGGAGACACCCGTGGAACACCACTCTGCTTCCATAACGAACAGGCTCCAGTTAAGATCCACGAAACCACCTGATACCTCAGGACTTGATCGGTTATAATATTATGCTGTTCCTATATGCTTTCTTGTTGTTGATTTGTATTTCTTAGGTTTTCATTTATTTAACCACCACTGATCTTCTACGTGCAGAGATCACATGAAGGCCCTATTTTAACCATACCCACATATGGCTGCCGGGCTTTACCAGACCAAAAGCTAGCAATATCTTTTCCAGCCGCGTTAACAATAGCGATACCCTCCCCCCCCACACACCACTCAAGGAGGGGTTAAAATCCCCCGACGAGCACACATAGCGTAACAACAACCCCAGAGTTACTCGTTAGGATGCCCTTAAGACACCCCCCACCCCCGGGGTTCCCTCCTCGACTTGCAAATTGCAACGTAACTAACCGTTACAAGACATAAACGAGGACACCTAACCTAGCAAGCCCTTATACCCACCAGAACCCGCACATAGACACGACTCTGGACACGCACTTAGAAAGCTCTTTAATGGAATCTCTCTTTACCAGTCCCCCCCCCCCCCCCCCAACAAAACAACAAATACTAATGCAGGAATGCAGTATAGATAGCCGAAGGGGGTCAGTCTACCACAAGAGCACCTATTCCCTCGTGAACACCGCTAAGTTACCTGTCTCCAGTCTTGGAGAACCCTTTACTCTTATTTGCATGATGTTTATGTTATTGACCAGGCATATAAAACCAAAAATCCTCATTCTGCATGCCTACCGCTTGTGAAATCTATAAAATATGAGCTGTTATGCACTTTTGTTCTGTTAACCACTGTCAATCGTATTTACTTATGGCATATATGCAGAATGAGAAAAATAAAGAATTTAAAAAAATATATATATATATTTATATATATATTGAAACAGCAATGATCTACTTATAGCCCTATAACTTGCAAAAAAAGCACGTAAACACTGGGTGTTTTTAACCCCTTAAGGACCAAACTTCTGGAATAAAAGGGAATCATGACATGTCACACATGTCATGTGTCCTTAAGGGGTTAAACTCAGGACAAAATGTTGAATCTATTTAGCAGTTTTTTCATTAGCTTTTGTAGATAAGTAAAAGTTTTTCAAGTAAAATTCAAGTTTTATTGCGGTGGAGCTCTGTTATACACTCAGACACATTACTGGGAGTATTATTGATGTGGAGTTCTGTTATACACTAAGACACATTACTGGGAGTATTATCGCGGTGGAGCTCCGTTATGCACTCAGACACATTACTGGGAGTATTATTGCTGTGGAGCTCCGTTATGCACTCAGACACATTACTGGGAGTATTATTGCTGTGGAGCTCTGTTATACACTCAGAAACACCAACAATACAAAACTCCTAAAATAGAGGGACATTAGGATTAAAAAAGGGAGGGATTTGGATTTAAATAGGGACTGTCCCTCCTATACATGGACACTTGGGTGGCTTGCTGTACCTCTCTCCAAACAATAAAAGCGAAGGTATTGTGGCCACCTTCGGTTTCCATATAGAAGTAAACAACAGGAAAGCAGTCATGGCAATACCTATTCACTTATCACATACAGATGATGATGCCAAGTATAACCATATTAATGTGCTATATAATCAATATCTAAATAGCCCCAGCATTGTCTCATTTTCATAATTTATCTATTATTCAGCGCTGTGGAATATGTTGGCGCTATAATAATGATAATGTTTGTACTGGAGTAATCTCCTGTCTCACAGCAAGTGGGACCCACGTGTGCCGAGCACTTCCTGCTTGTCGCTGCGTGATGACGTTTCACTCTGAGAGCAGGATTAATCCTTCCCTGCAAGGCATGCCCTTTCCATGCAGCCCCACGCCTGGCTGTGGCCCCTGAGAGCAGGATGTGGTGTGTAAGAAGTGCTTACAGATTGCACCTACCAGGGGTCAGGGGGCCATTATTTGAGGTGGGATGGGGACATCTGTTCCAAGGGCAGAGCTTTGTTAGTACCCCAGATCCCCCTGGGGACCATGCACCCCCTCATGGGACAGATAATATGAAGATCAGCACACAGAGGGCTGATAATGAGACCCCCAGATTTCCTGGGCTCCCCGCCAGGATTTGGAGGCGATCTCTGTCCCCTTTAGACAGGGTCAGCCACATGGTCTCCCCTGAGTTCATCTCTCCAGAAATCCAGGCTCTGAGGAGTGCAGGTGTGAACCAGGAGGACATGCAGATTGGGCACAGTGCCACCCTTAATTCAGGGGAACCCCCTGACACCCCTGGACAGGACAGTGATCTTCAGCCATCACTGGACAATGAGCCTGAGTGGTTAGATCCCCAAGGTGCCCCCTTTAAATCTGGGGACCTTATTGTATCTGAGTTCAAGAAAAGACACTACACTGAATTTAAGAAAATGTTCCTCCTAAAACCCTCTGGAAAACTGACAAGCAACTGGGGTGCCATAAGCCATGCTGATATAGAGGGCAAGCTGCCAGGACAGAAATTCAGGACTTCAACAGGTTTTGAATTGCTTCTGAAAAGACCTACTTTAGATGAATATGTCACAATGATGAAGAGGGGACCCACTATCTCCTACCCAAAGGTCAGCATCTGTTAAACTAGAGTTGACAGGTCTCCCATGTTTTTCTAGACTCAACACTTGCATATTGATGGGCAGTTTATAGAAAGGGCTGCCCTGTAGTATGTAGCATTCAACATGTAACTAAAGTGTCCAATGTGATGTATCTGAAAACCCCAGTTGTCACACAGCTTGATTATATCTTAATGCAACAAGTTGCGTAGAATTTTTAGAAATAAAGTATTAAAAAGGAAACCATTCTATTTTGTTAGGTACTCAGTAATCTTAAAAACAACCAAAACTCTTCATATATTAAATAGATAAATCACTTTTTCTGTTAAACCCATCACTATATCTGTATTCAACCAAAACCTCCCATTCTGGGAATCTAATCATAAGAGAAACAAAAACATTGAAAGCATTTCAAAATAAAACAAGCAATTGTTACATCGCGTGGCAATATTTTGAAGTTAAATACGTGCTTCTGCCCTTTTAATGTCCAATGCCATGGTTTTATGCATTTAAGACAAGAAAAGATAGAGATAATTAATTTTATTCTTCATTAAAGAGTTACTTAAGTGAATTGAAGTGGTCATGGTGCCTTGAGTCTCTATGTGCAGAATGTCACTATAAAAACACTGCACATACAAAGTTTAACCCCTTTGCTGCCAAAAGTGTTAACTCCGCCAGCATCACTGGCTAATGTCCATAACGTCTGGAGTGCCGACAGCTGTCTGTGTGTTAAAGAAACACTCCACAAACCTAAAGCACTTTATCTTGCAGAAGTAACAGGTTAATGTATATGATTATTACACCCCTGATGGAGTCTTTGTTCTGGGAATATTGTGTTCTTATAGGATATTGCAGCCATGCTCATGATGATGGATATTAACCCTGGAGATACCGTACTGGAAGCCGGTTCAGGTTCTGGAGGAATGAGTCTATTCTTATCACGTGCAGGTAAATGCCTTAATTATTCTATCATTCTCTATTTAGACTGTAATATTCATAATCAAATTACATTTACACTTTAACCATCACCAAAAAGATTAGTCAAAAACATCACATGCCCCCTTCCAGACAGTCTTATTTTTTTATGGAAACAAGAAAATTGAGGAGAACGGTTAACTGATAGAGGGAGCACGCACCCCCACCTCTCCCTCCTTCCCGAAGAGTAAATTGCAGCACAACCTCAAGTCATAGGTGGTATATTATAATTAGCCCACAACAAGCAGGTAACATTTCCACCCAGTACAAGGGAGTTTATTCACTAAACACCTAACTGTGGGCAAATTAAACATAAATAAAAACTAAAGGCAAAAATAACGTATCTGGAAAAATTCCCCCTGCTTTAATTACAGCTTAGCTATGATTTTCGTATTGGTTTACAATTCAGTAAATTTCCATGTTTAGTGAAGGATTCCAAACCAGTGTTGTTCCATCTGTTCTCGATACCTTCATTTTTTCGGTACCTTTACCCAGATTCTAAAATGTGGGGGAATTACATGATTTTTTCCTATATGTTTTTTTCAGCCAGATAAATAAAATACTCTGGTGAGTTTAGTGAAGAACATTGGTGAGACTGCACTCTCTCCCTTCTCTCTCACAGCACCCCTCATTTTAAGAAGTTTAAAAGACACAATAATGCCCACTTTTGTGCTTCTCTTTCAAAATAAAAAGAGTATTTCATCAACATAGAATCTTTCACTGAAATTCCAACACAGTCAAAAGATATACAGAGACAAAGTAGGGCCAACTTTGTCTTTGTATTTCTCCTATGCCTGCCCCCAGCCTGACCAAGCTGTCACCTGCGGGATCCTCCCTAGCCCTTACTGCTATACTCGCATGAATGACAGTACAGCGCTGACACCTGGTCCCGGCAGCTGAATCACCAGGAGCCGAAGAGGACTGTCAGGAAGACGATGGAGGTGCCCGCGAGGGACGGGTTCACTTTTCCCCCCAACGGCTCACTATACCACTGTATTATTAAGTTAGTTACAGCATGTGATACACACGACACGAGGGCAAGATAACACAAGAAACAATTACAAAACTATATATTATAAAGAGGGCATGAACGTGTTTAAATTTCTGATAGTAAAATTCATTGGACATGTTCAACATTGATTTAGGTGTCAATTTAATTCTTTTGCATAAGCTTTTCAAGTGATCTTAGTCTTTTAGAAACATATTTCAACTGATATATCTACAATAATTCTGATGATTTCTTTAGATAAATCATTTGAAGAAGTTTTTTTTCTAAGAGACTGGAGTCATTTTTGATACTGTTTCAAACAAATTAAATCAAGGTCAGATTGTGATAATTTAAACAGCTAATCAAAAAATAGTAAATTGAGGCCTTAATTGTGTTAATGGCCAGCAATGCCTGTGTGTTTTTCCCTAGTTCTTTGGCCATTTAAGGTATTGGATGCAGGTAAAGGGTTTTGGTTTGTTGTGTTAGATGTTAATGTTATTGGGGAGTGCCCCTAACATGGAGCTGTGTTATGCTTAGAACTCCAAGCTCCAGTAATTGCTTTACTTTGCATTCTCTCTCCCTGCTAACACACTTTGTTAGGATTCTATTTGCTCGCATGAGAGTTAGCCATGTTAATTTTGTCTCGCAGTGGGTTCAGAGGGACGTGTGTACAGTTTTGATGTCCGAGCAGACCACCAGGCGATCGCAAAGAACAATTTCCAGAGGTGGATGAACGCTTGGACGAATCGGTGCCGGAAACCATGGCCAGATAATGTCAGTTTTATCAACAAGGACATTACCAATGCCCTCTCCGATATTAAATCTGTCACATTTGATGCGGTAAGTCTATCAGAATTTTTCACAAAAGTGAGTATTTCTGGGATACAAAGTGAATCTCAAAACATAGGCCAAAATAGCCAAATTAGAGCAATCCTCCAAGTCTGTTTTGATTTCAGTTTGTCTATTTTGGCCTTAAATGTGATATTCACTTTGAATTCACAACAATCCTCATGTTGGTAAATAACCCTGTTTGTCAGTATTCATTATTAAACACATTTTTGATGAATTTGGCATTTTGCTGGCACATTCATCTGTATCTAACAAAGTGGAACTGTCACTTCTCAAGATTTGTTGACTTTGTTTCTTATCCCTATATTTGTGTTTTTGTGACGTGTACAAAATACAATTAAACACAGAAATCCACCCCTCTGGGTGCCCCCATCTTTGCTATCTGTCATCATTCCAAGCTCTGTCCTTGGCACCCAGTAGTCAGCATAGAGAGAGCGTGCAGTGGAGAAATGAAACCGTTTCTATTTCTCCTCTTCACCTGCAATGTGTGCCCTGACCCTGCATTGTTTGAACTTGATTTTCATTTGCTGAATCAGAGCACCCCCCTGAAAAAGTAACACAAGTTATTGGCGTTTTCCACTGTTTTATTCTGGGCTATAAATTCCAGAGAAACCATGGTCCCCCCTTTTACTGCTTCTCTATAGAAGAAGAGAAAAAAAACATTTCATTTAATTTATTTTTAAATTTGAAATAGAAATATTCATGGTTCACTGAGTCCCCGGGAAAGAGGGTTTTCTTTTATTATGAGAAAGGCTCTATTACTTAAAGGACCACTATAGTGCCGGGAAAACAAACTCCTTTTCCTGACACTATAGTGCCCTGAGGGTGCTCCCACCCTCAGGGTCCCACTCCCGCTTGGCTGAAGGGGGAGGAAGGGGTTCAAATCTTACCTTTCTCCAGGACTCTCCTCCTCCTTCAGTCGTCATCGCACGCGCATTCAGCCAGTCTCATAGGAAAGCATTCTCAATGCTTTACTATGGACCCTGGCGTCTTCTCACTGTGAAAATCACAGTGAGAAACGGGGAAGCGCCTCTAGCGGCTGTCAATGAGACAGCCACTAGAGGCTGGATTAACCCTGATGTAAACATAGCAGTTTCTCTGAAACTACTATGTTTACAGCAGGCAGGGTTAATCCTAGAGGGACCTGGCACCCAGACCACTTCATTGAGCTGAAGTGGTCTGGGTGCCTATAGTGTTCTTTAACTATAATGTAAATGGGAGACCAAAGTAAATTTCACAAGTACAATCATAAAATGGATGGATGGGGCATTAGTATTTATATATAATTAATCCATGAGTTTTGTGTCTATAGTGCAAAAATAAATAAATAAAACAAAAAGTCTCCCTATAAGCCTGCAGGACATTATTTTAGGGAGGGTAATCATATATTTTATACATAGATCTGCATCTTTATGTATTTTAGTTCTGGTCGACTCCTCTGCCTAGAGCTGAAAACGACACAGTGAACACAAGATTTGGTTTTGAATCTTTTCTTGTTTTGTTTTGATTTTAGCTAAATATGAGCAGGACGGTTCACCAAAGTGAGAATTTAAAGTGAATTTAAATTTGAAAACAAAAAAAGCTGACCTGGAAAATATCTCCTACCAGGTTCGACTTCTTTGGCCTTACATTCGAAATGAATTTTGATTTCCAGACAATTCTCACTTTAGGGAATAACCCTGATAGTGTTTTGTAGTAATTGGAGTGAGCGACAATGTATTACCAATACACATGAGTTTGTTTAGCAGAAACCACACAATCCTCCGAGGTTGTCAATGATTATAATTCAGCTCCAGTATTTTTCCTAGGTTGCTTTGGACATGCTGAATCCACAGGTCGCTTTACCTGTTATTCTCCAAAATCTAAAGCAGGGGGCAGTATGTGCAGCATATCTAGCAAAGTGAGTATGCCGTGTGCTTTTCAGGATGCGCTGATAACATGTAAGGGACACTTTATAATAATACATTACATAAATAAAACAATACATATTTTTGTATTCAATAACATAAAAGCATAAATACATTCCCTTCCAGGATGTCTTCGGGCCTTACATGTAGGACACAAACGTCAAGCTCTGAGTCTTTTTTTTTTTTTTATAATTCCACAGTGCACTGTAGTGGTTATGGTGCCAAAAGCGCCCTGGCGCCCCCCATGTAAGCCAGTGAGCTGTAATTAGTTACACCGAGGTCAGGTACTTTGTATTTATTTTTACATTTTTTATTTTTATTTATATATTTTTTTATTTTTTAGTTTTTTTATGCTTTTTATCCATATTGTCCATAATACTGATTTATTCATATATTGTCTCTGATATATCTGCTACTTATATCAGTTGTCAATTTTCTTATATGAATATTATGCAGAGTTTATAAGTGTTATTAAGTGTTCTTGCATAGCAAATATGAACGCTAACTTCGGCCAGTGTTTGTGACTAAGTGGCTACTAAAAAAGACTAAACATACCCCACTTTCAATACCTTGGCTTGTCTATTTTTTCAAAGGTATGCCATTATGGGGGTAATTCTCATTCCTGGGCTACCACACCGTCTCAAAGGTAACATTACCAATCTGGCAAATTTCAGTTTGAAAATGGAACGTTCTATATTTGACCCTGTAACTTTCTAAAACACCATAAAACCTGTTAATGGGGGGTACTGTTGTACTCGTGAGACATCGCTCATTACAAATATGTGCATTTTTTTGCAGTAAAACCTAACAGTGTTATGACATTCACAGCTAAAATGTCAGACGGAAATACAAATTTAAAAAAAAATCTTATTTTCTCACATTTTTTTTAATTTTATTCATAATAAATTATGTTCCATATATGAATAGTTAATGATAGATTAAAGCCCTGTTTCTCCTGAACAAAATGATATATAATAAGTGTGGGTGCATATAATTTGAAAGAGGGGAACTACGGGTGAACAGACATATAGCGCAAATTCCAGTTTTTGTTTACGTTTTGTTTTGATCAGAACGTGCACTATTGACTCCAGGGGCGGGCTGGGCCGGGGGGCAGGGAGGCAATTGCCCCCCAGGCCGCCCGAAATTCTTTTAGGACCGGCCGCGGCGGGCCGGCCCTTTAAATGCTGCAGCCGCCGAGCGTTACAGAGCGCTCAGGCGGCTGCAGAACAGATTCTCCCCTCCCTCCCCTGTAGGTGGCCGAGCTGCACTCCGGTCCGCGGTCCCGGCCGGAGTGATAGGAAAGTGCACTGAGTGTGCACTTCCTGTCAGTCCGGCCGGGTACAGGAAACAGAAACCCCTGTTCCGCGTGGAACAGGAGTTTCTGTTTCGTTTCCTGTACCCGGCCGGACTGACAGGAAGGTGCACACTGAGCACCTTCCTGTCACTCCGGCCGGGACCGCGGACCGGAGTGCAGCTCGGCCACCTACAGGGGAGGGGGTAAGAAGAAGGTGGGGGAAGGGGGGGGGGTGTAAGAAGAAGGTGGGGGAAGGGGGGGGGGGGTGTAAGAAGAAGGTGGGGGAAGGGGGGGGTAAGAAGAAGGTGGGGGGGGTAAGAAGAAGGTGGGGGGGGTAAGAAGAAGGTGGGGGAAGGGGGGGGTAAGAAGGGGGGGGAAGGGGGGGGTAAGAAGAAGGTGGGGGAAGGGGGGGGGTAAGAAGAAGGTGGGGGAAGGGGGGGGGTAAGAAGAAGGTGGGGGAAGGGGGGGGGGTAAGAAGAAGGTGGGGTAAGGGGGGGGGGTAAGAAGAAGGTGGGGGAAGGGGGGGGGAAGAAGAAGGTGGGGGAAGGGGGGGGAGAAGAAGGGGGGGGAAGAAGAAGGTGGGGGGGGGTAAGAAGAAGGGGGGGAGAGTAAAAAGAGGGGAGGGGGGGAGAGTAAAAAGAGGGGAGGGGGGAGAGTAAGAAAAGGGGAGGGGGGAGAGTAAGAAGAGGGGAGGGGGGGAAGAGTAAAAAGAGGGGAGGGGGAGAGTAAAAAGAGGGGAGGGGGGGAGAGTATAAAGAGGGGAGGGGGGAGAGTATAAAGAGGGGAGGGGGGGAGAGTAAAAAGAGGGGAGGGGGAGAGTAAAAAGAGGGGAGGGGGGAGAGTAAGAAAAGGGGAGGGGGGGAGAGTAAGAAGAAGGGGGGAGTAAGAAGAGGGGGGAGTAAGAGGGGCGGGGGGAGTAAGAAGAGGGGAGGGAGGATAATAAGAGGGGGAGTAAGAAGAAGGGGAGATAAGAAAAAGAGGGGGGTAAGAAGAAGAAGGGGGGAGTAAGAACAAGAGTGGGGAGTAATTAGAAGAAGGGGGTAAGAAGAAGAGGGGGGTAAGAAGAAGAAGGGGAGTAAGAAGAAGAGGGGGGTAAGAAGAAGAAGGGGGAGTAAGAAGAAGAGGGGGGAGTAAGAAGAAGAGGGGGGAGTAAGCAGAAGAGGGGAGTAAGAAGAAGAAGGGGGGTAAGAAGAAGAAGGAAGGGGTAAGAAGAAGAAGGAAGGGGTAAGAAGAAGAAGGGGGGTAAGAAGAAGAAGGAAGGGGTAAGAAGAAGGAGGAGGGTAAGAAGAAGGGGGAGTAATAAGAAGAAGGGGGTAAGAAGAACAAGGGGGGGAGTAAGAAGAACACAGGGAGGAGGGGGGGGGTAAGAAGAACACGGGGGGGTGAGAACACACAGAGGGAGGAGTGAGAAGAACACAGGGAGGGTGGAGGGGGGATGAGAAGAGCACAGGGAGGGTGGGTGAGTGTGAGAAGAGACCGCTAGGGGAGGGTGGGGGAGAGGAGAGACCACTAAGGGGCAGAGGAGAGCTCTAAGGGACAGAAGGGACAGCTCTATAGGACAGGGGGCAAGACAGGGAGCTCTTTAACACTACGCGCACACACCCACACACACAATGCATCCCTATACATACACAGAAACACACAATGCATCCCTATACATACACAGAAACAGAACATGCTTCCCTTACACACAGAGAAACACACAATGCATCCATTACACACACACAATGCAACCCTTACACACAAAGACAATGCATCATTTGCACACATACACAGAAACATACAATGCAAACCCTTACACACACATGCAAACACACACACTGTTTTTCTTACATACACACAGAAACACAATGCATCTCTTACACTCAATGCACACACATACAGACACACACCTTGCATCCCTTATGCATACAAACACAGATTCACACAATGCATCCCTCACACACAACCAGAAACACATAATACATCCCTTATACACAAATACACACTGCTTCCACTACACACAAACACACTGCATCACCTGCACAAACTGGTATCCCTATACACTACATACCATAAGCACACATATTAGATAACACATAACACATCCCCTACACACTCCACTCCCTGTGAGCGAGCTCATGGGTGGGTGGAACATACAAGTGGACTTATGAGTGGGCCTTATGGGCATACTCACCGTCAGGCACTGGAGCCCAGACCTTGAGCTGTGTAAGAGGCCCCAAAAAAATGGAGCTGCTTCCAATTCTCCCAGAACGTTGAATTTTGTGACCACAGTTGCAAACGGCCTCCAGAGGTCCTGTTCTACACCAGACCAGTGGAGCCAAACTGCAGCCCATCATCATCCTCATCTAATTGTAAGTAGGCAATCTAGTATATTATTAGTGACACTAATCTATAATTTACCTCACATTAAAGGGACAAATCCTTGCACCGGCTCTGATCCTGGGCAGGTGCACCAGTCTACTGGTGACCCACAGGAGGGGAGTGCACTGATTGCACTGCACTCTCCTCCTGCCCAGACCCGTCTTGACCGCAGTGCAAGTGCCCTCTGCCCCTAATTTACAGTGGCTCACACTCACAACAAGCAGTGCCTGGAGCCCTTTGCAGAGACGGAAACAAAGAGGTTCTGCGGCAGCTGGCCGTCCTGCAAGCATTACATTAAACAGCTGTTCCCCATGCAGCCACAGGTGGCGTTGTGCTGGGAGACTGTGATTACTCTTCATTTCCTCCCAGCCTACAGAGCAGCGCATGGGGGAGAGAGGAGGAGGCATGATTTAATCTTGAATAAATCCTCTAAGCAAACCTTTATAAATTTTGGGGGGATCAGCTCTAGTTTCCACAGTTTATTTGTGTTTACTCTCATCTCTGTATTAATATTGAGGGATGTCTAAGTAGTAACATCAGTGTGTGTCAGCAGGGCCAGCCGTTGGGGTGGGCAAGCTGTGCGGTCACGCAGGGTGCCATGACCACAGAGGCGCCCGGCGGCCAACACAGCTCACAAGTTGGGTACACCAGCATATTTAATTTAAACGATTCGCTGGTGGTCCACTGGTGCGCACCAGCAGTAGGTGCAGTCATATCATATCCTCTCCCTCGTGGTTCCGGCGCTCAGTTACTGAGTCAGAGCACAAGCTCAGAGATTCTCAGCCTGTGCTCTGACAACATTGAAAGTCAGAGCCGTGAAGGAGCGGGTATGGCAAAGAGCTACTGATTAGCATTACATCAATATCCGTTATAAAACCAGAAAAAGGTGGGCATGGATGGTGAACTGATTTGGTGGCGCAATGGGCCACTTGACTGGTTTTGCCCCCCAGGCCTAAGGCTGCCAGCCCTCCCCTGATTGACTCCGTCCTGAAGGGGTTAAATGTGCTATATAAATAAATAATAACAGTTACTCCGCCCACTCCAGTTGTAGACTACTGGTGGAGGCAAGAACATTTCACACAATTTCCCCAGAAATTGTAGCTTTTCTAGTTATTATTATTAAGTGTTCTTGCATAGCAAGACCACTTACTGTTATCTCACATATATATTATTCTTATTCTTATTATAGCCAAATTTGCCACCCTAACTCCTCCCACAGTTTTTACACTACATAGACAGAAATATACCGAAACGTGCGGATTGTTCCCGATCGGATTGCTATTACTTTGTAGAACGTTTTGCCGAAGGGTTCACGGAATATCGTCGTTCTTGTGGCGCACTTTGGGCAAGCATGCATTTGTGTGTAGTGTGGTTTTTGAATGCAGCTGTGTGGTTCTATATAATGGTGGGGTTTGTATGTAGTGTTGACATTGAAATGTAGGGGTGTATTTGTGTGTAGTGTTGGCGAGATTCTGAGATGTATGCACACATACACAGACACACACATATATATATATATATATATATACACGCTGACACACATTCAGATACATAGACATACAGTCACACACAGACACACGCTGACAGACATGCAGACACACAGTGGCAACTCTAGAAACAATACATAGGTTGGGACACATAAGATACAAAACAGTGTCCTGGGGGCGGCATTAAACCTTTTCACTAGGAGATGGGGTAATGTGTTGCCGTTTTCTGTCTGATGCCAGCATGCTGTGAATGCTGGCATCAGACAACAAATTTGCATAGAATTCACATTAGCCATTAAGATTGTTGTGGGCTGGCTGACACTTCTTAACTTCGATCTTTGTTTATCAGATAACTCCCTTATTTGTTATCCTTATGTGGGATTGCAAAATGTAAGGACAGCAAATAAGGGAGCTATCTACTAAACACATACACATTTATATATACACACAATAGATGTATGTGTGTGTGTGTGTGTGTGTGTGTGTGTATATATATATATATACACATAAACACACAATCACAGACCTACACACACTTAACCACAGAGATACATACACAATCACAGACCCACACACATACAATCACAGACACAAATAATTAGACACACACACACACAAACATCACATACATACACACATTTAATAATTAAGAGGTCCACCCAGTCTCCCTACCTTGCTCTGGGAGGGCTGGAATGGATCATCAGTCCCTGGTGGTCAATGGTTGTTGCTGGGATCTCTGTGCTCTTCCTGCACAGGTCCCTCACGCACCCTGTAATGACGCCAATGCTGGGATGACGTTATATCCCGGCTGCCGGCTCACTGCAGGGCGAAGACAGTCAGATGCACACAGTTATACACATATACTGTCAAATACAGCCACAGGCACATAGTCACTCGCACACAGTCAAACACACAGTTACAGGCAGACAGTCACACACACATGGCTACAGGCAGACAGTCACACACACGACAGTCACACACACAGTCAAAGGCAGACAGCCACACACAAAGGCACAGGCAGACAGTCGTAAATGCAGTCACAGGCAGACAGTCACACACACAGTCACAGGCAGACAGTCACACACACAGTTACAGGCAGACAGTCACACACACAGTTACAGGCAGACAGTCACACACACAGTGACAGGTAGTCACAGGGAAACAGACACACATACAGCCACAGGCAGACAGTCTCACACACACAGTCACAGACAGTTACACATACAGTCACAGGCAGACAGACACAATCACAGTTACACACACAGCACACACTCTCTTTCACTTAATGACAGTATGGGCTGATTTCTAGTTGTTGGGGAAGCATGGACTCCTTCTTGCTTCCCCTCATTGTGCAACAGTAAGAGCAGCAAATGAAGGCTGCCCTTAGCTCCGCCCCCACATCCAATTTAGCTCTGTCCCTGGCTGATTTGGCTCAGCCCCCGACTATCCGTGAAGTTCTCCTGCAGTTCTCCTGTCGGCCCCTGTGCGTGAGCTGTGTCGGGTGCCCGGCACCCCTGCTGATATGGCGCCTTGTGCAGCCACACAGCTCACAGATCCCCAAACCTGGCCAGCCCTGGTGGCACCCGGGGCGGCCCACCCCCCTCCCCCCTTAGTACGCCACTGGCCTGCAGGGACAGACTATAGACACCAGAAACACTACATTAAGTTGTACTGGTTCTGTTGACTATAGTGTTGCTTTAGGATGGAAGACCACATAAAGTGCAGGTGTGATGTCTCATGTTTGCATCCTATTCACCTTAATGGGATGCACTTAGGGGGGACTCCATGCATGCCGCATGCATCTGTGGTACTCCAACAATTTCTATTTATTTATTACCAGCATTTATAAAGGTGCCAACATATTCTGCAGCGCTGTACAATTGTAAATTTTCTCCTACAGGGAATAATCAAAGCGATGTTCTGCTGTTACAAGAGCAGATCAAGTAAGCAGGGCACCTGCAAATTGCTGCCATTGAAAAGATGAACGGTGTTGGGCATACTTTCTATTGAGAGGACGCAATCGAATAGGGCTGAGTTATGTAAAATATCTGCACATATCATGTTCAGATTCTGTATTTTCATAGAATCCCTATTTCTCTGCATTCAGAATCTGGTCTTAACTCTGCATTTGGGGAACTATATCAATCCCATGAAATGTTTGCCCAGGGTGGAAATCTGGCTCAACATTTTAGGCAGCCTCTGACTTCCTCATAATTGTCTTTTAATATGCTATTAAAATAAAGAAACCATTCACTACAGCAAACAGAATAAGGATTAACACATTAGACTGGTTATAATCTATCACCATTCATATTCCTAGATGTAGAGTAACTGGTGTCTGCTATTCTAATATAATAAAACAATCTGTGAGCTGCTAACACCAAAAAGACATAGGCTTAGGGCAGAACTTTGTAAGGAAGGGACGATGGCATAAATGGAAAATAACAGACGTTCTGTCATTTGCTGTAAATTCTTCTGATTTGAAGCTTCTTCAGTAAGCTCTTGCCTTTGCTGAGAAAAAGCAATATATATATTCATCTGAGAACACACCCAAGTGGTGGTCAGACAGAGTCACCAGAGATACTTCCTCCTTTCCAAAGGTCCTCATGTTTGAGGTCACTTCGCAGAGTATGACAACGAAAGCATCCATTGCCTTTCACAGAGAGGAGTTGGATTTACTGCTGCTCTATAAAGATTAGTACTTGATTGGCAGAGCACAATGATTTCCCTGCATGCTGTTTTGTATTCTGGTTTTGTGCTGCCCTGCAACTCGGGCACCCCCCATCCCTTCCAAATTTCTCTTCCTGACAGACACACGCCTTCACTGATACATGCACTGACATACACTCACTTACAGATACACAGTCATTGTCACACAAACTGTTTAACCAACACACACTTTTACTTCACTTATTCACAGTTACACACACACACACACACACATTTACCGACAGACACACATATACACTAACTGACAGACACATACACACTCACTGACAGACACACACTCACTAGGTGTCACACACACACACGTTGGGACACACATATACTCACTGACAGATACACACTGACAAACACATACACAATCACTGACAGACATATATACACTCAGTGTCAGACACACACATTCACTGACAAACACACACTGTCAGTGACAGACATGCATTCATACACTGACAGACATGGATACACACATTGACACATGCATACACACACTGACAGACACATATACACTCTCAATGACAAACAGATACTCACTGACACACACACACACACTCTTTGACAGACACACACACACACACACTCTTTGACAGACACACACACACATTCTTTGACAGACACACACACACTCTTTGACAGACACACACACTCTCACTAATAGACACACACTCTCACTAACAGACACACACTCTCACTAACAGACACACACTCTCACTTACTAACAGACACACTAACAAACACACACTAACACACTCCCATTTTTTTATTTTGTTTTGCTTACATTTTGGTGAATTTTTCCTTGTGGTCCAGTGGGGCTGGCTGCAGCTCGGTGGGTGGGTTGTCACACGGTGAGCAGTGGAGGCGGGCAGCGATGGAGCACAGCTCCTTCGCAAGCCTCACAGTGATGCCGGAGAGACGTCATATTCCGGCTTCACTGCGGTGCGAGGGAGCTGAGCAGGAAGAGCTCAGGAAAGAGTGTTCCCCTTTGCCGCCCGCCTCCTACATGAGTACATGCCAGCCTCAGGGCCTCGAGGTGGCCAGTCGGCCAGCTCTCTGGTCCCTCAGTGAAAAAGGCTGGCAAGGCATTTGCCAGGGCGTTTAGGGGCGTTTTTTTTGCTGCCACCCTAAGAGTGCCGGCCAAGGAAATGCCTTGTCAGCCTCGCGCTAAATACAGTGCTGTCTGCATGCACTACAGGTCCTCACTGCCTCCATGTGAGAAGCATCTTATGGGACCAGAGACCTTCAATCCTGAATAGGATTGGCTGAGACTGACGAGGAGGCAGATCAGGGGCAGAGCCAGCATGATTCAAGCACAGCCCTGGCCAATCAGCATCTCCTCATAGAGATGAATTGAATCAATGAATCTCTATGAGGAAAGTTCAGTGTCTGCATGCAGAGGGAGGAGACACTGAATGTTTGGATGCATTTTAGACAGCCATGACCCAGGAAGGATCTCTAACAGCCATCTCTGGAGTGGCCAGTGAAGTTATCACTAGGCTGTAATGTAAACACTGCATTTTCTCTGAAAAGACAGTGTTTACAGCAAAAAGCCTGACGCTAATGATTCTACTCACCAGAACAAATTCAATAAGCTGTAGTTGTGCTGGTGACTATAGTGTCCCTTTAAAGGACAAAATAGATGAACTGGTAGCAAAGCAGACTTCTTCCAGTCTGGCTATTTGACCTTCAAATTTAAATTACCGTATATACTCGAGTATAAGCCGAGTTTTTCAGCCCATTTTTTGGGCTGAAAACCCCCAACTCGGCTTATACTCGAGTCAAGGTCTGTATTATGGCAATTTGCATTGCCATAATACAGACTGGGGGGAGAGGGGGGCTGGCAGAGCTGTAACTTACCTGTTCTGCAGCTCCTGTCAGCTCTCTCCTCCTCCGCGCCGTCCGTTCAGCACCTCGGTCAGCTCCCAGTGTAAATCTCGCGAGAGCCGCGGCTCTCGCGAGACTTACAGTGTGAGCTGATAGAAGGAGCTGCACGGACGGCGCAGAGGAGGAGAGAGCTGACAGGAGCTGCAGAACAGGTAAGTTACAGCTCTGCCAGCCCCCCTCTCCCCCCCACTGAACTGCCACTGGACCACCAGGGAAGGAGAGCCCCCCTCCCTGCCATGTATCAAGCAGGGAGGGGGGACGAAAAATAAATAAAATAAGAAATAATAATAAAAAATAATAATAATTAAAAAAAGGGGGTATAAGGACCACTGTGGGAGGGGGGGGGGTATAAGGACCACTATGGGAGGGAGGGGGTGGGATAAGGACCACTATGGGAGGGAGGGGGGTATAAGGACCGCTATGGGAGGGAGGGGGGGTATAAGGACCACTATGGGAGGGAGGGGGTGGGATAAGGACCACTATGGGAGGGAGGGGGGGTATAAGGACCGCTATGGGAGGGAGGGGGGGGGGATAAGGACCACTATGGGAGGGAGGGGGGGTATAAGGACCGCTATGGGAGGGAGGGGGGGGGATAAGGACCACTATGGGAGGGAGGGGGGGTATAAGGACCGCTATGGGAGGGAGGGGGTGGGATAAGGACCACTATGGGAGGGAGGGGGGGTATAAGGACCGCTATGGGAGGGAGGGGGTGGGATAAGGACCACTATGGGAGGGAGGGGGGGAGAAAAGGAACACTATGGGAGGGAGGGGGGGATAAGGACCACTATGGGAGGGAGGGAGGGAGGGGGGGGATAAGGACCACTATGGGAGGGAGGGGGATAAGGACCACTATGGGAGGGAGGGGGGGATAAGGACCACTATGGGAGGGAGGGGGGATAAGGACCACTAGGGGAGGGGGAAGTAAGGTCCACTAGGGGAGGGGAGGGGGAAGTAAGGACCACTAGGGGAGGGGTGAGTCAGGACCACTGGGGGAGTGGGGTGAAGGAACACGGGGGTGGGGAGGTAGGGAGGAGGAGGGGAGGTCAGGACATATGGGGGGGGGGGGGGCAAATATCCTTGCACCGGCCCTGCACACACTGCATTCATACACTGCATTCATACACACACTGCACTCATACACACACACTGCACTCATACACACACACTGCACTCATACACACACACTGCACTCATACACACACACACACTGCACTCATACACACACACACACTGCACTCATACACACACACACACTGCATTCATACACACGCTGCACTCATACACACGCTGCACTCATACACACGCTGCACTCATACACACACACGCTGCACTCATACACACACTGCATTCATACACACACGCTGCACTCATACACACACGCTGCACTCATACACACACACTGCATTCATTATACACACACTGTACATAAATATTCAATTAATATATTTTTTTTAGGATCTAATTTTATTTAGAAATTTACCAGTAGCTGCTGCATTTCCCACCCTAGTCTTATACTCGAGTCAATAAGTTTTCCCAGTTTTTTGGGGAAAAATTAGGGGCCTCGGCTTATATTCGGGTCGGCTTATACTCGAGTATATACGGTAATTTTGAATACATGACAACTCTCACTTTGGTAAATAACCCTGTATTTAAAAATAAATACATGTGTAAAAAAAAAAAAAAAACTAAATCTGAGATTTATTCTCCGAACAATTTCTTACCCCTTGGATTGCAGTGATAGTTTGAAAACACTGGGTTAACCACGTACAACACCCTCAGCCAACCATCATCATCCAGGTTTCACAGACTTGTCAGTTCTGCATTATTATTATAGTTCTGGTCTCTGGGTTTTGGGGAGATCATCAAACCTCACTGTGAGTAGAGTGTCCAGAGACTCTTGGCAAAGTAGCCACTACACTGAGTGTCCTTTGAAAGAGGAACCCGTATCCACTTAGGTATATGGCATACTGCTTTTGGGAGATGGAATATTTGTAGTTTTAAAAGTTAAAGGAACACTATAGCCACCTAAACAATTTTAGCTTAATGAAGCAGTTTTGGTGTATAGATCATGCCTCTGAAGTTTCACTGCTCAATTTTCTGCCATTTAGGAGTTAAATCACGTTGTTTCTGCAGTTCTGCAGGTTATAGCAAGCTATTAATAGTGCAGGAGATAAGAAAATATAAATTAAACAGTATTTTCAATAAAGGAAGAGTAAACATTAGATGACTCTATGCAGGAAGTGTTTAGGAAGGCCGTGTAAGTCACATGCAGGGAGGTGTGACCTGGGCTGCATAAACAGAGTGATTTAACTCCTAAATTGCAGAGAACTGAGCAGTGAGACTGCAGGGGCATGATCTATACACCAAAACTGTGTCATTAAGCTAAAGTTGTTTTGGTGACTATAGTGTCCCGTTTAAGTGTAAAGGTAAAATATAAACATAATATATAAAGTATTCATTTATTACCAGTTTGGCATCACACTGTATAGAATTAATTTTATTCTCTGATTTTTTGCATGGCAGTTATGCTATTCTTTTATTGTAATTTTAATATGTTTTGTGACAGAGGAAATGTTTTCTCTTCTTGTTATGTGTTTGTGCTTCACACAGTATCACGCAGGTCATCGATCTCTTGGAAGGAATCCGCTCATGCCAGCTGTTCTTAGTATGTGAGAAGATAGTGGAGGTCTCCTATAAGGACTGGCTGGTAGCGCCCTCTGTGCGTAAAGATGGCTCTATATCCCCAAGAGTTGAGCCGGAGAAGAATATAGAGTCAGACCCTGAGTACCTGGAACAGCCCGAGAACGAGGAGAGCGACAGTGATGGTATAAAGATATATTTGTGAATATTTTTTTTTTTTTAATTCTGTGAACTTTATAGGAAACAATTGCTAGTGGGAACTAACTAGCATATACACAAAATTAAAGGTATACTGTAAATACCATAATCATAGTATTTTATTGTATCATTGCTAGATTGTGCATTTCAGCTGGCTTGAACAAATCAAATTCTTTTTAAGCTACACCTGAACAAATTGATCCGTCCGGGATTTACATATGGAGTCTTATTCATTGAATAAGAAACCACAGTTAAATCCCTGGCTTGATTTGTTAGAATGTAGATTAGAAGGAATTTGTTTCATTTAAACCAACTGAAACACATTAATGCACAAGACTAATTATTACATGTTTTATTTATGCAGCTTGTTGTAGTGGTTTTGGTGCTTGCAGTCATTCCAATCTGAATGTATTTTTCATTATTTAGATAATGTAAAAAAATACTTTGAATGTTCTCCTTGTTTGCTGAAAATCCACATGATTTTCAGCGTCTTAGGAAGTAGCTGAGAACCTGGTACTCTGATTAAATTCAGAGGGGCCCTGTGTTAGCCCATTAGAAATTTTAGATCAAGTAGATACTTTCTATTGATTCTATATATTATATACTTTAAATCAGTCACAGTGTTTTGTTTGAATATATATATATAGAAAGTATTTTTATTCCGATTGCACCATTTCGCCCTGTAACACTGTGATTGAGATATTAACATGTTGATCTGTGTTACAGCCCAAAACCCTTCAGTTGAAATAAAACCATTTGGACAAGTACCATACATTGCTCGCCCCTTGCCATGGCAAACTGGCCACACAGGTAAATGTTTTCTGCTGTATAGAGATTGATTTAAAAAAATACTCTAACATGTTGGGAGTAGAGCTAAAGGCAGTGTGTTTATAGGGTGGTTAATTGGGGGTGGGGATGGGGGATGGGGGATGGGGGATGGGGGATGGGGGATGGGGGGGGGGGTGCAGTAATGTATTTATAGTGCAGTTAATGCTGGATTTGAGGATCCCATGATTGGTAAGTAAATGAACACAAAGATAATCCAAGCTTTATTAAGCAATTCCTACTGTACAATTAAATAATATAAAATGAAGACTCTGCAATAGATAGTACAGGTGGGAGTGTAATGTCAAGAAACTAGTGCTAAGAGGTGTGTAAATTGAAAAAAGGGAGACGTGGCTCCCCTTGAAAGTTAAAAACACATCTACACTAAGAACTAGAAAGTAGATACTAATTCCTACTTATCTCAGTTCCAGTGAAACAACACTCTATAGGCATATTAAACTAAATTTACATAATGTTTACATTGCAGCACTAACTCTGCCCTCAGTGGCTGTCTACCAGACAGCCACTGGGGGCGCTTCCGGTATCGTAATGGATTTTTGGTCCGTTATCTGATGCTGGATGAACAATTTTAGTCGACTAAATGTTTTGACATTTAGTCAACTAAAACTAGTCTAAAACAATTCAGATGACTAAAATACGACTAAAACAAAATGGCTTTTTAGTCAAAAGACTAGGACTAAAACTAAATTGAAATTTGCTGCCAAACTTAACACTGCACAGAGGGACAGTGGAAGGGGCAAAAAAGACAGACCAGGGCATGGGAGAGAGACACCCAGACTGTCTGGGGAAGGGGCAAAAGAGACAGAGGCTTTAAATAAGCCCATTAGATTTTAGTCGTGCTGACTAAAATCTACTGGAGATTTAATCGACAAAAACTAGACTAACACTAAAAAAATTCAGATGACTAAAATACGACTAAAACTATAATGGCTTTTTAGTCAAAAGACTATGACTAAATTAAAATTTGCCGCCAAAATGAACACTGCTACCCACCTATAAGATGGTGAAGAAATCTGTGTGCAAAAGATTCTATAGTGAAATAAAAGCAAAGAAATGTATCAAAAGGCCCTTTTTAAGCCTTACAAACTCTGGGGCTTATCCAATTTTTATTAGGCTATCCAGTTGATCTTATGTAACTTTAGTTTAATTTGCCTATAGAGTGTTGTGTTATAAGAACGGAGATTAGTGGGAGTTAGTATCCACTTTCTAGTGCTTAGTGTAGATGTGTTTCTAGTTTTAAAGGGGAGCCGTGTCTCCCTATTTTCATGTACCCACCTCTTAGCACTAGTTTCTTGACATTACACTCCCCCCTGTACTATCTATTGCAGAGTCTTCACTTTATGTGTTACATTGCATTGTTTTAGTAGGCACTGCTTAATAAAACCTGGATTATTACTGGAAACTCATTTACATACCAGGTAGATCTCCTTTTTGGGGTTTTCCTTTACTTCAACCTTTTTTTTCTTTTCTTAAATTGTACCTAAAGGGCTATGCTCAGGATAGCCTGGTACTATTCACATTGACCTCTGACTTCACTGGACTGATTTAGTGAGGAATTATTTTTAGTTGAAAGGAATCATGCATGCATTTAAACATTGCAGCCTTTGCATGCCCACCTATTCTTCCCCAGACTTTCTGTGGATGTTCAATCACAGACTTCCAAATGCAGCTCAATGAGAAGCATTTGCAAGCCAAGGTGCAACAAGGTTAATTTATAAAAGTGTCAAATTTGATAAAAATCTGTCCTTTTTGTAAAAAGAAAAAAAGGGCACACACTTCACACATAAACCATTTAAGCAAGCTAAATTGTTTTATGTGTTTGTAATGTCCATTTAAACTGCATCCCAGAAGACATCAACTGATACTCATTTGTCAGTATACACAATGATTGGAATCATGACAAATGCCAATCACATCCAACAACTTAACTGTCATTTTTATTTTATTTCATAGCATTTCTTGTGCAGCTGAGAAAGTTCAAACCAGCACTTAAGTATTCTGACCCAGAAAAGCCAAGAAGTATATAGTGTTTCCTGTATATATTACTTTATAGGTTTTATAACTAATGCTATTTTATTTTACTGAACTGTACATTGATTTGAATTTGCTTAATGGTGTAAAATATAAATAAATAAAACTGCAGAAATAATGTGTAACTCGCTGGAAACTGTTATGTAACAATTGCATGTATTTTTTGTAATGTAAAAGCATGAGAAGGAAGTTGACCTATTCCTCGCTGCTTGTAAACCATTCCATGGACCTGTCTTGATAGATAAGGCATTTTCTCATTCCAGATTTTGTTTGACTACCTACAAAATATTAACAGAACGACCATTCTTATTACATTGTAAATTATTACAACCCCAATGCTAATAATTATAGCAGATACGATTTTTGCAGTATAGGTCACTTCAAGCAAAAGATTTCTGTTACACAAAACAAGTACGATCTTTCCTGGTTTTTTTTTTGTGTGCTAATAAATAAAGTTAAAGGACCACTATATGAAGTGTTCTGGGTGCCAGGTCTATCTGTTGTTAACCATGCAGCTGTAAACATGTTTACACTAGGGTTAATGCAGCCTCTAGTGGCTGTCTCATTGACAGGCGCTTCCGCGCTTCTCACTGTAAAAATCAAAGTGAGAAGACGCTGGACGTCCATAGTAAAGCATTGAGAAATGCTTTCCTATGGACTGTTTGAATACGCGTGCGGCTCTTGCCGCGCATGTGCATTCAGCGCTGACGTTGGGAGGAGGAGGAGAGTTCCCCAGCGCCGAGTGAGCCCGGCGCTGGAGAAAGGTAAGTGGCTGAAGGGGTTTTAACCACTTCAGCCCAGCGGTAGTTGGAGCCTGAGGGTGGGGGGGGGGGAACCTAAAGACCCTATAGTGCCAGGAAAACAAACTCGTCCATATTAAAGGACCTTTAATAGAAGGAGAAAAAAACAATATACATGTATTATTCTCCTATCCTTTCTCCACTCTTTTGCTTGTGTTTCCTAAAGGTGTGTGCAGAGCATTTGTATCACTCTCTATTGGTCTATATGCATAGACCACGCAAACCCTGTTTGCATGCACAATACATGAAGATACATTCCAGTCCTTTGAAAGCATCAACAGAGTGTGCAAAGTGTCCAACTAATGAGTGGAACAAGTCTGGCTGATTTTCCTAAGCACTCATCAATTACGCCATTATAAAAGGGATATCTGTATAGGAGAAGTTATTTTACTATATACAGAGGACAATAGAAGCAATGTTAATTTTGTCGGCAAATTTTAATTTAGTTTTAGTGATTAGAACGTAAATGCAGCCCCCGATAGCTATGATGCACATAGGGTGCGGTAACACATTCGATTGGTGGACAGACTTGAAGGAGGGACTGGGATTCCCTTCTTAAACCCTGGGAAATCAAAGGTGCTAGCATAGGACAGAAACGTGCATCGGGAATTCTTTATCTTATTTTATTTTAACTTTGCACTACTTACACTAATATTTCACCCAAGGCTGGAGTTTGGGACTAAGGAATCCTAAAGGGAATTGAGGATCTGCTGCTATAGGGGAGCTGGGACCTAGAGATAGATAAGTTGGAGTTTTCACCTGAGGTTTTCCAAAATAGACAGCAGTGAGTAAATTAATTTTTATGCAGGCAGAGAGTGGGGAATTTCCTATTTATTTTATATTCAAAATCTAATTATTTCGAACATAGGAAATGCATTGGTCTCTTTAGATCATTTATAATCCGTTTATCTTTGTTTCCCTCTCATCTTAACTGCCTCCAATTTTCATATATTTACTCTTCTAACTGTCCATATTTTTATCTTGCTAGGCAGAATCATCTATTTCTATTCTATTTATGTGCCTCTATTCAAAGCCATGCTCACCTTCTAAATCCAGAAATAATGGGGTTTAGTAGATTGTCCACCTCTTTCGATTGGATACTAGTAATCACTGGATCCAAATTCAAATCAAGAAAAAACAATTGTTGTCTTTATTGCACAGGACCTATTTAGAATGCACCAATTATCTTCTAGGTTATCCCTACAGAGAAGGTTGTCAAAATGTGTAATTTTAAGCAGTTTTCCTTTAAATGAATTAACAGTGAGTGATAAGTTACCTCTTAGTATTCTCTTAGGCAAACAGATATTAAAGCCTGCATGAGTCACTGAATGAATAGTTACATACTCCTGTTAAATTGAATCAAGTCCCTTATGGTCATATTATTTGTTCTTTCAATTTAACTTCAATTGTTCATCTAAATACCAGAATCTGTGGTTCCTTTATAGCATGGTTGTCCAACCTTTTGACTTCCCTGGGCCGCATTGAGCGCAGAGGAATTGTCTTGGGCCACACATAAAATCTATCGCATAATAATTTATATAATAAAACTTAAAAACCACTTTTATTAATTTTGTTTAGTAGATAACTCCCTTATTTGTTATCCTTATGTGGTAGTGTCATATTTAAGGATACCAAATTAGGGAGCTATCTACTAAATACATACTCATGCATATGCACACATAACCATATATATATACACAATCACATACACACACACCCCCCCACAATCACAAACCTATACACACATCACAGACACACACACTCAAAGACCTATGCGCACAATAACAAATATACACACGCAATCACAGACCCACACACACATACAATCACAGACCTATACACAGTCACATACGCACCCACAATCACAGATGAACACACACAGACATACACATACAATCACAGACCTATACATACACACACACACACACACACAATGACAGACCTACACACACATACAATCAGACCTATACACACAATTACAAATATACACACACAATCACAAACCTATACACACTGTCCCATACATAATCACAGATTTACATACACTAACAATCACAGACACACACACACATTTTCACAGACCTATACGCACAATCACATATCTACAAACACATAATCAGATATATACACACACAATCACAGACCCACACACATAATCACTGACTTACACAAACACAATCACAGACATACACACAGACCCCACCACACACAATCACTGAAAAACCATAAACAAAAATTACATTCATCACTGTGTCGTGTTTGTGTGTATATATATTTATTTATATTTATACACACACACATATACACAAACTCACTACAGACAAGCTCACTGAATCACACATGCTCACTACAGACAAGGTCACTAAATCACACATGCTCACTGACACACTCATGCTCACTACATGCAAGCTCACTACATACCAGCTCACTGATACACACATGCTCACTACATACAAGCTCACTAACACACACACATGCTCACTACAGACAAGCTCACTGACACACAAACATACAAGCTCACTCAATGACAGACCCACATACCCATACAATCACGGACCTATACACACAATTACAAATATACACACACACACACACAAAATCACGAACCTATACACACAGTCATATACATGCACACATAATCACAGATTTACATACACTAACAATCACAGACACACACAATCACAAACGCATACACACAGACCTATACGCACAATCACATATCTACAAACACATAATCATATATATATATATATATATATATACACACACACAATCACAGACCCACACACATAATCACTGACTTACACAAAAACAATCAGACATACACACAGACCCCCACCACACACAATCACTGACAAATCATAAACAAAAACACTGTCGTGTGTATATGTGTGTGTGTGCGCATATATATATATATATATATATATGCGCGCACACACACACACATATATACACAAGCTCACTACAGACAAGCTCACTGAATCACACATGCTCACTACAGACAAGGTCACTGAATCACACATGCTCACTACAGACAAGCTCACTGACACACTCATGCTCACTACATACCAGCTCACTGACACACACACACATGTTCACTACAGACAAGTTCACTGACAGACAAGCTCACTGACACAAACATGCTCACTACAGACAAGCTCACTTACACACACACATGTTCACTATGGACACGTGCACTGACAGACAAGCTCACTTACACACACATGCTCACTACAGACAAGCTCACTGACACACAAACATACAAGCTCACTCACTAGCAGGCACATACACACAAAGTCACTGACAAATTAGCTGAAGCTTACCTGGCACTGAAGACAGTGGGAACCATTTCTTGACCTCTTCTGCTTGAGTGCAGGGGTGGAGCTTGCATCCGGGCGGGGCTTATGTGTGGGAGACAGAGCTTGCGTGCAGGGGTGGAGCATAGACACAGAATTCCCGAGAATTGTGAAGGGAGCCTCACAGTGCTCCCTCTGGCCACTAGCACCCTAAATGCGGCTGCAGCAGCCTCCAGCACCCCATTCATTAATCCCCTCAGACTGACAGGCTGTCACAGTCTGTGGGGAATTTAAATGGCATTTTTTATTTTTTTTAGAACTGTCTGCCTTGTTGGGCCAGTCCAGTCCCACTCCACCCAGACTGCAACCGCGGGTTGGACACCCCTGCTTTAAAGGTATCACATCTCAAAAAGTATTACTTATAGGGTCCAATCCAAGGGAAGAACTGGAACTAACTAGGTAAATTTTCTTTTTTCTGATTATAGTTTTAATCATAGTCTATTGACTAAAAAGCTGTTTTAGTCAATAGACTAATAGACAATCTAAATTGTTTTAGTGTTAGTCTAGTTTTAGTAGATTTAGTCGACATGACTAAAGTCTAATGGGTTTAGTTAAAGCATCTATCTGTCTCTTTTGCTCCTTCCCCAGCCCATCTGTGTCTCTTTGTGTCATCCCAGCCCCTCTAGGTGTCTGCTTTCTTTTAACCATACCCCAACCACGCACACCAGGCTGTACTAAACATACCCCATTCACACACCAGGTTTTACTAACCATACACATTCACACTCCGGGCTCTACTAACAATACCCTATTCACACACCAGACTCTACTAACCATACCACATTCACACACACCAGGCTCTACTAACCAAACCCCATTAACACACCAGGCTCTACTAACCAAACCCCATTAACACACCAGGCTCTACTAACCAAACCCCATTAACACACCAGGCTCTATTAAACAAATCCCATTCACACACTCCAGGCTCTACTAACCAAGCCTTATTCACAAACTAGGCTATACTAACTGAGCCTCATTCAAAAACTGGGTTATACTAATCATACACTATTACACACAGGGCTCTACTAACCACAGTCACACACCAGGCTGGGCTATAACAACACACCACACTGAGCTATAACAAAGGATGTAGTTGCACCCCCATAATTGTAGAGGATAATCAAACATAACCTATAAGCTCTTGCACATGAAAAATTTTACATTTAGCAATAGATGTGGGCCCCAGCGTGATCTAACTGACATAGCTAGTGTTACACTTCACACTGCTTTGTGACTGCCCGATATTAGGGACACCAATGAAAATGCACAGTTTAATAATTAACAAATTAGGTTAGAAAATAATAGGCAACATCAGGCAACATCATTCTATGTTTTTTTTACTCTGAATACACGTTTAAATCTCACATCCAGCCTGTCTTCAAATCATGTCACTTTCATCTTAAACATATTGTTTAGATTTTCCTATTTCTAAAGCAACTGGGGTACTTGTTCATGCGCTTAATATTTACTGTGTGATTACTGTATCTCACATCTTACCAGTCTCTCCTCATTAAAGAATAATTTCTCAAGGGCAGCTTTCCTATATAATGCCATAAATCACCCCATCAGACTTCCCTTTAAAATCCTTAAAGAAGATACTCAAAACTCATTTATATAGAAAAATGTATTGTCATCCTAACTAATTTCTCGTATTATATTGGCCTCCCAATGTCTTTACTCACATAACTAGAGGCTCCCTTTTTAGATTACATCAACATTTTTTCATGAAACAAAGTATCTAACAGAAAAAAGGACCAGTTTTAAATATGTAGAATATTAGGCAAACCTGAATAAGTATTGGATTGCTGAACATCGGTAACCATGTTGTCTCCTGACCGCGGTGAATGCTGTGGAACAATCTGTTCTTTCATGTACAACGTGGTACATGAGGATGAAGATGAAGTGGATAAGCCCAAGTCGATATACCTTCCTTTCTTACCACAAAGTGTACAATCCTGTGGTGTTGCCGAAGGACCTCGTGGATAGTTTGCACCTGCTTTACTATAATTTCTAACTGCACCGCTATGGTGCTCTGAGCGCTCCCGCTGCCAGATATAATGTGCTGGGGCGATTGCCATAACCTGTGAAAAGAATATTTATCTTTCTATTATGAATTAGATAGCAGACACCGCTAAATTAAATTAGAATGGTTTATACAACAATCTTGGAAGATCTAGATTTTATTAGTAGAATCTACAATATCCTTTTAAAGGAATAGTCTAAGCAAGTATGGTGCTGGCATGCCACTTGCTGTGTCTCATCTAACATTATGGAGAGCTGGAAGCTCCTGCTATGTTTTGAGTCATTAATCACCTTTGCTGTAAAACATACAAATTATATTTTCCCAAAATCTTCAGTCAATCTAAGATGAAGATACTCTCCTCACGAATTAATAATTGGACATATTCTGAATGTGAGTCTATATTAATATCTTAAAATTCAGTGCTCTTTCATACTGGTTTCATTGTTTTGTGTATTTTACTATCCTGCGGTCCAGACTGTACTTACTTTAAAAAAAAATTAAAAATGCAAACTGAATTCAAAGTAACTTACAAATATGAGGAAACATATAGCTAAAAACTTGACTTGGAGAACACTCTCCGCGTAACTAATTTATCCTCTAGTTAAAATCCTTGAAAGTTACTGAATTCTGACAGATCTTAGTCCACTGTATAAGGCATTGTTTATTTTTTGCATATTTTACACTTTCTAGTGACTAGTTAATGCTGCTAACTACCAATATATTGCCCATAAACCTTCCAATGTTCAAAGTCAAACAACATGACTCCTAGAATATAAAATGCAGGCTCAAAGAGTAATAATAAGAAACCACTTTTGTTTAGCTATACTCTTTGCCTCCAGAATAGCAGCAATATTGGCTGATAAAAGCAACCCAATGGATCTGCTCAATCCGACAGGTTTAAGCTACAAAATATATTTCTGGTTGGTTCACAAAATATGCAAATAAACTAAGCATGTCTGGTATTCTGTTTCTCTCATTTATTCAATTTCCATGGTGCAATAACAGGGTGCAGCACACCAAAAATGCCACACATGAGTTTTATACCTCCAGTTAGTAAATCATATTTGCAAACTACACAAATAATCAAGTTATAACTAAAGAATACTCTGGGCCCTATAGCAACACACCACTCTTAATTGTCACTACCTCTTCCTGGATAAACTCAGAATCCGCCAATGGCATCTTATTGCTGCTTACTCGTTGTATTTAAATAATGCTGGATTAAACCCACACTGGTTCTAGGGGTGTAGAGCATACCTGACTCACCTGGTCTGTAGCATCAAATTACTCCTATTAGCTCTCCTTTAGGGCTCTTAGTTCTTGGAGATTAAAAGTCCAAGTTATGGATTACTGCAGGCATAGAGAATCTCTAACAAACTTCCATTAACCACATCTCCCAAAATGCTCTGCCAGCCTGCTGGAATGTTAGAAGTGGCATACTTTGAGCACAGTGTACCAACATGCATATATGAACAGTTCGCACTAACCTCTTCACAGCAACGTCTACTGACCACCGCTCTATAGTTAATTCTTGACCACAGTTCATCTCTCAGTTTTAGAAAGTCTGGAAAAAGCTTCTTCCAACTTTTCCCTAAAGCCCATGGGAAAATTTCATACTTGGGTTCTTCCTCATCTTCTTCCACTGTGTTTGCCAAATACCTATAAAATATTTACAGTATGGAAAAGACTAACATACCAGTCAGTGTATTGTGCAAAGGTTTTGCTTCATTAAGAAAAGTGCAGTAAGCAATGCACAGTTCACAAAATCAATGTGTGCAGAATGTCAGCACAAACTGATTTTCTTTACTTTTTAGCAATCAATGTTCTTTTTATTTTGTTTGATTTTAATGTTCATAGGTTTAGCGGACCCTGGGTAACCCAGCTGGTTACCTCCGCTATTGATAAATGAACAGACCCATTTCCCTCCCAGTAACTGGACGACACACAGTTCCAGGGGTACAACAACACTTTATTGGCCACATGCGGCTTTATACTTTCCCCATGCAAGGGGTGGAACACACATGAAGACCTTTTCCCTTTCCATGGTCCTCCCCCGTCCGGGGGTCGTATAATGGAACTGAAACCCCAGTCCCTTTGTCCTTTGTTCCCGCCACTTAGTATCCCCTTCCAGAGACCTTCCTCTCCCAGGGGTCTTTTCCTCTGTAACATCCCGCCTCGTTACCTCCCAGCGACAGAGTGCCCGCCAACCTCCGTCATTGTCCCCACAGGCTGTCCCCACCAATCTCAGGGACCCCCAGAACAGTAACTTCCACGAGCAGCCTTCGTTCGCTGGGTCTCTGTATGAAACCCGGCATGGGAAGTGTCTCTTTCGGGATGTGAATGCTCCCCCTGGCTGGCGTTCGTCTGTAAGAACGGCGGTCACCCAGAGAAGCACTCATGAATTACTTCCCTTGCGGTTTCACACTATGCTGCGAGTGGCCAACGTTCCAATTAATTGGTGTGAACATTCCAATGGGTGCCGGGGAGGTCCTCGTTCGGGAACAGAACGAGGTGGGAAGCAGTCCGCAAATGCTCCCCCTGGATGATGTTCGTCTAACGAATGGGCTGCCACCCAGGGGAGGCACGCGCCATTGCTTCCCTTGCGGTTTGTGGTTTTGACACCTCATTACGAGGTGCGAACGTTCTAAAACCACATTGTAAATTAAATTTCATGGTGGCAGGCAGTTCTACAATTCTACAAAACACAAGGAACGAAACACAGGGTCACGCTAGGGGAAACACACGAAAGGGATATCAATCCAGTAACACACATTGCAGGGTAACCGGGGCAATTCACAGTTTAGCGGGGGTTCCACTACAGTAGGTTTACACTCTTAATTAAGATGTTTGACTTGAATATTTATTTTATTGGTTTGAGCAACACTGTGCTTGTTATTTCAGAAGTGTACATGCATAGTGCAATGCAGTTTTCTACCACTAGAGTGCATTAAAACACTTCAAGAGTGTACCATGTCTCCAGTGTCTACTCTGTTGTTAGCCTATCTTCATGTTACTTATATCAGAATGATTGTTGTTGCACTGCAAAGGAATACTTACTCTCTTCTGATTTGTTTATATGTTTAAAATTATGTTTAAATAAAGAATGTAGAAAAACAAACAACAAATAACCTGTACTGACACCGAAGATAGCAAATCTAAATGTTTCCTCTAATGAAGAGTAACATTATTTTCAAAAGAATAAAGTTGACTTCTGGTCGCGCCGCATCTTAGCTGGCCGCTCTTTGTAACAATTCCCCGCCACCTCGAGACAATCTTTACTCATTTGCACTCCCTGAGCCGTGCATTGCTGCTCCGGACATCGGGCAGATACTACTGCACTTGGTGGAGTGGACTGAACTCCGTTTGGCCACCAGACGTGAAGCGGATTGTCTCCCCACATTGAGGAGGCGGCGGCCGGGAGTCAAGGCCTGTCTGATAGGCCGCGGCGCCTCTGGGGACTGGGGGCCTCCCGAACGCCTCAAGACTCATCGGACTGAAGATGCCTGGACACCCCATTCTTGAGAGGATGCGGGATCACAGCAGTGTAGGCCGCAACAGGTACCACACTAACTGGCTGGGCAGCTGCTAGCACCCATCCTTCCTGCTCTCTCTGGTGTCTTACAGGGACATGTTAAAACACTATGCCTATTATTCCCCTCACCGACTCCATCTCATGGCCAGAAGGGAGACTGTGACTTGTTTCAAGTGTACACACACCAAGGCTGACCTGTATCACTGTCTGTGGGAGTTGCGCTCTGATCCAGTCTTTCTGGACCAAACTAAACTGTTACTTAGATAGAGATGGCATGCACACCTTACCGCTTACCCCTGAATTTTTGCTTTTGGGACCCTTACCAGAGCTTCCATTGCCTAATAAGTGATTCCTCCTCATCGTAGCAGCGGTGGGATGCTAAATCATGCACCCACCTTGGAGTTATTTCTAACCAAGCTTGCTTTTCTATTTAAAATGGATTGGTTGGACACACTAACTAGCAAAGAACTCCTAGTCAAAAAAATTATCTTGACCTGGAGATCATATATACTCATCCTAGACAAATCTTTCAAAACCAAAGTGAAAACCACTTTGGCATATACAGAATGGTTCTCAGCTGAGGTGGTGGCAGGTCAAGACCCCCTGGCATTAATTACTTGCTGGGCTTTTCTCACCATATTCTTAAGCATTTGCTTACAATTGTATGGGAGGGCGGGGGGTTACGGTCTTTTAATTCACGCGATGATAATGGTGTAACGAAGCACTTGAACCGTGGACCTCCTTTAGTGTACCTGCTTCTGCTCTTATCTGTCGAAATGCAAGCTATAGCATAACCAAAGTAGGTTTTTCATTGTCCTGAGCAATAGCAGATCATAGTCCCTGACCCACGCAGGTCGTATCTTGGGAAAGATAGGGGTGGTTTAACATGTCTGCCACCCTTACCTAAGTGGTTATGATGTCCCTTTGACCTCCTACTGGTAACTGTTCAAACTCAACCTCTTACTTATTAACAATGACCTATTTGGTTTTGTAAATCTTACTTTGTTTTGTTCTGGTTTGTTTATGTTGAGGAAACTACAAAATAGTGAATGTAACTGATTGAATGTCTCTAACTGTCAAGACTGCTTCTACGTTTTTGATGTCATTCATGTCATGCATTCACAATAAAAATTGGTTTTGAAAAAAAAGAAAGAATAAAGCTGCAATAACAAGCGTCCTTTATGAACCCAGCAGTACAACAGCATTTAACAGCTATTTAATATTGGTTAAATTAGAGTGTGAGATGTACACAAGTTAAAATAAGGAAAGTAACTTTAATAAATACTTACAAAGCAACAAAGAAATTATTTCTGGTGTGCTCGCTTATAGTGAATCCAGCTCTCTTGAAATAAACAAAGGTCATTGCCAAAAGATACTACACAAACATAGAGAAAGCAAACAATATGTTTAGTAAACTTTAGACATTTGGTTTCCTTACATTTCTATTTAGCAGTTGATGACAATAGAGTATGTTAGTTACATGTCATATTTCACAATACTAACATTAATGGTAGAACTGCAAGAACCAAGCTGCACAATATATGCCATAACAATCAAGATCACACATGTCTCCGGATTAGCTAAGTATAGATATTTTTTGAACTATCCTATTTTATCCTACATTTTACAATGAGGTTGTAAACTCACCACTTAAAAATTGCTTTGCAAACATTCTGCAAGTGTGGTACTGGAATTTCATATGGAGCAAAGCTAAAGCTTACATTAATAGTGAACAAAAGTTTGATCCCCAATACAACATCTCCCATGAGATCTCTCCTGGCCTAGAAGAGCCTGAGTAAGAGCAAGTTAGTGGCAGGTGACTATGAGTAATCTTATTAGTAAATTCGGCACAAGTGAATTGATTAGGAGTTTTTCATCTCTGTGCAACCTTCCTCCCCTTCCCTTGATGCATTTAACACTTAAGGACATTAAGACGTGTCATTAACTATAATGGTCTTTAATGCCTTTAGGGCGTAATGTCCTGTCTTGCAGATTTGGTGTGAGCAGGGTTATATCAATGAATTTTAGTGGCCCCAGACTGACAAGTGAACTGCATGCAGAGCTCAAAGTGAAATCGGCATTCAGCTCTTTCAATGGGGATTTAAATCCTCATAGACAGCAATGTAGCGTAAGACGGGTTAAATCTCTGCTCACACCAGGAAACTCTGGAATTATTGAATACCTGATGCTCCTCATTGTCAGCTGGGATATTTGAGTGGCTGCAGACTTTTTGATGAGCTGTATGCAGTGCTGGAAGTCAGCATGGTATAAAGCTCATTCTATACATATTGAAATGCTTCTAACTAGACCTCAGTGTAAGCAGAGTAAAATCCCTGCTCACATTAGAAAAGCAAGGCATCGATTGATACCTACCACTCCTTTGTCAGGACCATATTTAGAGGTTCCAGTCATTTTACAGAGCTGCATAAAGTGCTGAAAGTCAGCACTGCATAGTGCGCTTTAAATCCATAGAGAACATTGCAGCTGAGCGATCAAGTTCAGTCTCATACACAATGGCATTTTGATCAGTGCTGGGCCTTGTCAGTTGGTGAGCACTGATCACAATGCATTGGGCATACTACATTCAATAAAAAATATATAACGCTGTCATACTGAAAATAGCCAGTTGATGGCAGCAACATACCACTATCAGTACTGATATTAGCAGAGGAGAAACCCTTGGGATTAGAATTACATTAGGGATTAAGATTAGGTTTAGAATAAATATTAGGTTTAGTATTAGGTTTACATTTAAAATGGGTTTAGAATTCATTTTAGGAATGGGGTTAGGTTTCATATTATGTTTCAGTTTAGGGTTTGATTTAGGATTAGGGCCAGCAAAAGAATCCCTATGCTGAAATCCACAATTAAATTCTTGAGGTTTAAAAATAAGCAGAAAAAATACATACATGTAAAAATAAAAAAATAAAAATGAATACAACAATAAATTGCACCTGAATAAAGCTCAAACTATATCATGTGATAGTCCCCATAGTGTCCACGTTTGCAAATGGTATGCATTTATGGAGCAATTGAAATACGTGAGCTCCTAAAATGCACCATACAGTAAGGGGGGAAAGTATTTGATCCCCTGCTGATTTTGAACGTTTGTCCACTGACAAAGAAATGATCAGTCTATAATTTTAATGGTAGGTGTATTTTAACAGAGAGACACAGAATAAAAAAAAAATCCAGAAAACCACATGTCAAAAACGTTATAAATTGGTTTGCATGTCAATGAGTAAAATAAGTATTTGATCCCCTATCAATCAGCAAGATTTCTGGCTCCCAGGTGTCTTTTATATAGGTAACAAGCTGAGATTATGAGCACTATCTTAAAGGGAGTGCTCCTAATCTCAGCTCGTTACCTGTATAAAAAACACCTGTCCACAGAAGCAATCAATCAATCAGATTCCAAACTCTCCACCAAGGCCAAGACCAAAGAGCTGTACAAGGATGTCAGGGACAAGATTGTAGACTTACACTAGGCTGGAATGGGCTACAAGACCTTCGCCAAGCAGCTTGGTGAGGTGACAACAGTTGGTGCGATTATTCGCAAATGGAAGAAACACAAAATAACTGTCAGTCTCCCTCGGTGAGGAATCAGCCCAGAACTACACAGGAGGATCTTGTTAATGATCTCAACGCAGCGGGGACCATAGTCACCAAGAAAACAATTGGTAACACACTACGCCTTGAAGGACTGAAATCCTGCAGCGCCCGCAAGGTCTCCCTGCTCAAGAAAACACATGCACATGCCCGTCTGAAGTTTGCCAATGAACATCTGAATGATTCAGAGGAGAACTGGGGGAAAGTGTTGTGGTCAGATGCAAACAAATTCGAGCTCTTTGGCATCAACTCAACTCGCCGTGTTTGGAGGAGCAGGAATGCTGCCTATGACCCCCTAGAACACCATCCCAACCGTCAAACATGAAGGTGGAAACTATGCTCTGAGGGTATTTTACTGCTAAGGGGACAGGACAACTGCACCGTATCAAAGGGACGATGGACAGGGCCATGTACCATCAAATCGTGAGAACCTCCTTCCCTCAGCCAGGGCATTGAAAATGGGTTGTGGATGGGTATTCCAGCACGACAATGACCCAAAACACCCAGCCAAGGCAACAAAGGAGTGGCTCAAGAAGAAGCACATTAAGGTCCTGGAGTGGCATAGCCAGGAAAGCATTGGGAGGCAATGGCGCATGCAGAGCATGGAGACGCTGAACATAGGTACTGCACAATGTGCAGCACTAGACTAGGAAGCACCTATACTGACCTTCTGAGTGACTGCCACTAGAGGTGTTACTAGGAAGCAATGTAAACAATGTATTTTCTCTGAAAAGGTAGTGTTTACATTGTAAAGCCTGCAGGGACAGGCTATAGACACCAGAACCACTACTTTAAGCTGTAGTGGTTCTGGTGACTATAGTGTCCCTTTAAATCGTTTTGGTTTTTTTATAAATTCTTTATTTAGTTCAAGACAGGTTTTCATATACAGCACAGAGGTAACAATACAGAATTGCGTACAATCAGTCAGTCGTACATGCACAGTGGCCATGTTTATCAGCATATGGCCATTACACTTGCCTTTCTATGTTGAGAGGTTCAACATAGTAATCCCAAGAAGAAAAGTAGAGATGGGGAATTAACTTGAGTAATGGAAAGTGGTGAAGAGGGGGAGGGGAAGTCGGGGGAAGCTGTCTAGAGCACCACTTGCGGTAGGTGGACAGACCTAAAGATCTTATAGCTATAGACTTGTTTATGGTATTTTGCTTTTACATGTTTTGCTGGAAAAATCAAGTATAATATGCAGATTTGTTAACTCTTGCAGTGCTGTACCCATAGTACATGGGCTTCCCCAACCCTATTGGTAATAAATATAAGTGTGCATGTTTACGTCTCGTAATTTTCCATGCTAGGCCCATGCTCAAGCCTGAGGAGTCGTGAGATATCTTTTTTTCCCCTCTTTTGTTTTACCTTCGATAGTTATGCAGTTGTACGGCTTTGTATGCGTATGCAAATGCCAAATTACGCTAATCATTGCTTATGGGTTACAGAATGGAAGGAGAGTGGTGTTAGAGTAACATCTCATACATCTGCAGATGGCTGGTTTGCCTTCTATCAGGATTTAACTTTATGTGTATTACAGTACATAGAAACAAACATTAGACCAGTGGAATGTTTTCTTATTGTGTTCTGTAAGAATACGGGGGTAAGGATTCCTCTGGAAAGGTATTGGCCCTCCATCAGAGAGTTGGGCCATTTGCCCTATATTGGTATGTCTAATTTGTCTTAGACGGGTATCTAATTGATACCGGAGATGTGGTTCTATCGTGTGTTTTGTATTGTATTCTGTATTCACTGTCATTGTTTGTCTATGTGGTTTCTTCGGGCCATCCTACCCGGGATCACCTTCACTGACCCCGGGTAAGGACACCATAGTGGTCGCAGGCGTTGCAGCCCCTGGTGCTCGGTAGGGGCAGAGGGTGGTGCTGCGCTTTTAGTGAGCTACCTCTTGTGCTACCTCCCTCCTTGTGCATTGGTTATGCAGCTAGGCTACCTCCCTGTTAGTCAAGAGGAAAGAAGAGAATATAGATTCAGGTAATAGGTCTTGAAGTGGGGGGGAGGGGGGTAGGGAGGGCTGTCCGTAGGAGTGTCCTTTTAATTCTGAGACATATTTTTTTATTCCTAAATAAAACTTAAGCATTCAAATTCCATCCAGTCTTTCCTGCCCAACTCAGAGCGTAGTGCTGATGAGCCCAATGGAAAACATTAAGGAGTTTTCGCACAGCTGCTGGGAATAAGTTCCTTCAGGTTCTAATCAAAAAAGTGTCTTAAAACAGTAGGTCATTAAAAAGGGAGGAATTGTACAGCAGTATTTTTAGATTATAGATAACCTGTTAGCCCAAAGGATAGCCCTTGCATGTAATTACAGCTTTACCTTGTCTGCTACTTTACAACAACAATCCATCCACAAGAAGTCTTGAATCAAGTCATCGTCTGAAACAGAAAGAGTTATCACAAGAGGTTGATTGACAGAGGATCTACAACTCGTCCTAGACTGAATGAAGATTAAGCAATAAGGCATTATGAGCAGATGGGGAACTAAACATAAATTTCAATATTTTCATTCATTAAGTACAAAAATCAGGATGTACATTCCAATGGCTCAGAAAGGCAACCAGGGAGATGGCGAAACGTTGGGTGGTTTTGTGGCTTGTGTCCAGTCCTGATAGGCTATTGAAGTTCATGGTAATTACCGTGGTATATGTGTCTTAGCCTTTATACCCTATGTCTTTTTGTCTGGTAACTTTGTCTATGATATGTTTTTACTAAGCAATTTTTGAATAAAGTAATGCATTTTATGTAGATATTTGAGTGTGCATAATGATTTTTATATAGATATGATTTAAAGGGACACTGCAGATCCCCAAAGCACTTTAGTTTACTGAAAGGTCCTATGTGTAAAGAGTGTTTCCTTTTTTTTTTTTTTCATTTTGCAAAAAGTGCTTATTTCAACAGAAAATTACACTTTTTATAAATTAAACTGCGTATAACCGCCTGGCTTTCAGGCAGACAACTGATCCGGTTACTTCCTGGTTATTTAGCTCAGTGGAGATAAACTCAAGAGGCAGCAATTTCTCAGAGCACCTGCCTTGCAAAAACATCTCATTGAGCTGTATTGGAAAGTCTGTGATTGCACAGCCACAGAAAGTCTTGGCGGGGTTAGACGGGGAGGGATTCCAAAAGCTGTAGACAAGAGAAATACAGGTTGTGCACAGTGGCGGAACTACCGCGGTCGCAGTAGTCGCTGGGTCCAACACTCCCGAGGGCCTGGACGCCCTATGGACCCCTGCGACTAGGGAGCCTGTCGGCCATGTGTTGTTCAAGGACTCATCAAGTGGCCCCTGCTTTTAGGGCCACCTGATGGCAAAGTATTTCCAGGGGGCCCGGTCTGCACTGCGCCACTTTAACAGCGCGACTGCCCTGGTCACTCCTCCCAGCTTACACAGGGTGCTGCGCGGGAGGAAGAGGAGGGAGTCAGAGTGAGAACTCTGACTCCCATCAGCCTGAGCCACTGGACCCCATGGAAGTCACCCTCCTGCACCTAAGTAGGAAACAGGAGGGTGACTAAAACCTTTTGCATGTGTGTTAATTGTGTATATGTGTCTTAATGCATGTATTAGACATGTGAATTCATTTTTGGGCTAATACGATTTTGTCCGAAATTTTTGACTTTTTCGTATTCATTTACTAAAACATAAACGAAAGTACTGCATACGAAATATAAATTAAACGAAAGGGCAAATACCGAATGCATTACCTTTTTGTTTGTTTTTTCGTTTACTAGACTCCGTGCTGCAGGGGAATTAACCCCCACAGCACGGACGAGAAACAAAAACCATTGGTTCTCCCTGCAGCATGAGATTTAACCCGTGCAGGGCTGCAAGGAGACTCCTACAAGCACGGGTTAAGTGACTTAACCTGTGCTTGCCGAAAATACCACTGCACACGGGAAAGAAAAAAAAAAGCAAGGAGGGAGCCGGCAGCGCTAAAATAAATAATAAATACTTACCCCTTCCCGCATTAAAACCTATGGGGGTCACTAGACCCCCATATTAATAAAAGGGACGTAAAACCAAATCCATCCGCATGCCCCTACTCGCTGCATGCCGGGGGGGGGGGACAATAGGTTCCTCCCTTATTGTCATTTAGGGCCCCCACCCGCCGCTCATGGGTGGGGGAGGACAATAGGTCCCCCCAAATTGTCTGTTAGGGTTCCCACCCACCGCTCATGGTTGGGGACCTGGGGGGGACATTAGGTTCCCCCTATTATTTATTTAAGGTCCCCACTAGCCAGTCATGGGTGTGGACCTGGAGGGGACATTAGGTTCCCCCCATTATTTATTTAAGGTCCCCACTAGCCAGTCATGGGTGTGGACCTGGAGGGGACATTAGGTTCCCCCCATTATTAAGTGTTCTTGCATAGCAAGACCACTTACTGTTATCTCACATATATATAATTATTCTTATTATAGCCAAATTTACCACCCTAACTCCTCCCACAGTTTTTACACTACATAGACAGTAATATACCGAAACGTGCGGATTGTTCCCGATTGGTGTGATATTACTTTGTGGAACGTTTTCGCCGAATGGTTCTCGAAATATCGTCGTTCTTGTGGCGAAATTGGTCCCATAGGAATGAATGGCAAAATGTTCAAAACTAGAGTGGGGCTGGCAAAAGCTGAAAAATCAGGACATGATTTCTAAACTGCCACCACTCCCTCATTTTCAAGCCCACCTACACAATTCTTATATCAAAACGTTCAGTTATCCCTCCTGCCAGTAAAAATGTCCACGGCTAATCCATAGTCCTGATAGTTTTCACAATATGACCATTTGTTTGCAACTCACGCCGTCCATTGACATTCATTGAAACTCCAATCTAGCCAGCTCAAACTTGAAGGGCAATTTCTAAACTGCGACTGTGCCTTCATTTTTAATACTTCAGAGACTATGCATCAAAATATAGGTCTGGGTCTTGTGATTCTCACAATATAAAGCTCTTCGCTGTAGGATGTATAGGTTTTAAAATACGACCATTTGAAGATGGCAACCGCCAAAATACTCTGACCTGTGCCAGGCTGGAGCAGCAAGTGATGTCATAGACAGGGCCTTTTGTACATCTGGTAATGTTTTTATAAATGTATGTTTTAATATAACTGTGAAGCACTTTGGGCAACAATGTTGCAATTAAATGTGCTATATAAATAAATAATAACAGTTACCCCGCCCACTCCAGTTGTAAACTACTGGTGGAGGCAAGAACACTTCACACAATTTCCCCAGAAATTGTAGCTTTTCTAGTTTATGGTCATGGGTGGGGTCATGGGTGGGCACCTGGGGGGACATTAGGTCCCCCCCTTTATTTAATTAGGGTCCCCACCCAATGCTCATGGGTGGGGACCTAGGGGGGACATTAGGTCTCCCCCCATTATTTATGTAATTCCCCACCATGGTTGAAACGGCACTAGTAGTTCACAGTGACCCCCATAGGTTTTAATGCGGATGCACATGCGCAGTGGTATTTTAGTTCTAATGCACGAAAACAAATTATGTTTTTACCGAATTTCGCCCAAAAACAAATGGTTTACGGATGAAATTTGAAATGGACGAATTCAATTTTAGTATGCAACGACAATTTCACCGGTGCACATGTCTAGTATGTATGTATGTATGTGTTTCTCTGTATGTATTTATAAGTGTGTCTCTGTATGTATGTATGTATGTATGTATGTGTGTGTCTGTATGTGTGTTTCTCTGTATGTATGTGTGTGTGTGTCTGCATGTGTATCTGTTTGCATGTGTACAGTGAGGGGAAAAAGTATTTGATCCCCTGATAGTTGTGAACGTTTGTCCACTGACAAAGAAATGATCAGTCTATAATTTTAATGGTTGGTGTATTTAACAGTGAGAGATAGAATAACAAAACAAAAAAATACAGAAAAACGCATGTTAAAAAAGTTGATTTGCATGACAATGCATGACAAAGTATTTGATCCCCTATCAATCAGCAAGAATTCTGACTCCCAGGTGTCTTTTATACAGGTAACGAGCTGAGATTAGGAGCACTCTCTTAAAGGGAATGCTCCAAATTTCAGCTCGTTACCTGTATAAAAGACACCTGTCCACAGAAGCAATCAATCAGTCAGATTCCAAACTCTCCACCATGGCCAAGATTGTAGACCTACACAAGGCTGGAATGGGCTACAAGACCATTTCCAAGCAGCTTGGTGAGAAAGTGACAACAGAAAGAAACACATAACTGTCAGTCTCCATCGGTCTGTTGCTCCATGAAAGATCTCATCTCGTGGAGTTTCAATGATCATAAGAACGTTGAAGAATCAGCCCAGAATTACACGGGAGGATCTTGTTAATGATCTCAAGGCAGCTGGGACCATAGTCACCAAGAAAACAATTGGTAACACACTATGCCGTGAAGGATTGCCAATGAACATCTGAATGATTCAGAGGAGAACTGGGGGAAAGTGTTGTGGTCAGATAAGACCAAAATTGAGCTCTTTTGCATTAACTCAACTCGCCGTGTTTGGAGGAGTAGAAATGCTGCCTATGACCCCACGAACACCATCCCCATCGTCAAACATGGAGATGGAAACATTATGCTTTGGGGGTGTTTTCCTGCTAAGGGGACAGGACAACTGCACCGCATCAAAGGGACAATGGACTGGGCCATGTCCCGTCAAATCTTGGGTGAGAGCCTCCTTCCTTCAGCCAGGGTGTTGAAAATGGGTCGTGGATGGGTATTCCAGAATGACAATGACCCAAAACACACAGCCAGGGCAACAAATGAATGGCTCAAGAAGGAGCATATTAAGGTCCTGGAGTGGCCTAGCCAGTCTCAAGACCTTAATCCCATAGAAAATCTGTGGAGGGAGCTGAAGGTTCGAGTTGCCAAACGTCAGCCTCGAAACCATAATGACTTGGAGAGGATCTGCAAAGAGGAGTGGGACAAAATCCCTCCTGAGATGTGTGCAAATCTGGTGGCCAACTACAGGAAATGTCTGACCTCTGTGATTGCCAACAAGGGTTTTGCCACCAAGTACCAAGTGGAAGGGGTCAAATACTTATCTCACTCATTGACATGGAAATCAATTTATAACTTTTTTGGATTTGTCTGGATTTATTTTTTGTTTCTTTTTCTCGCTGTTAAAATACACCTACCATTAAAATTATAGACTGATCATTTCTTTGTCAGTGGGCAAAATACTTTTTTCCCTTTCTGTATCTGTATGTCTGTGTATCTGTATGTTAGTGTGTGCCCTGTGTATCTGTATGTGTGTCACTGTTTGTATTTGTGTAAGTGCCATTCTGTGTATTTGAATGTTTGTCCTTAAGTGTTTGTGTATCTGTCTGTATGTGTGTCTGTGTATCTGCATGTGTGTCAGTGTGTGTCTGTGTATCTGTATTTGTGTCAGTGCTTATATATATATAGGAGTGTCATTCTGTGGTATATCAAAGTGTGTCATTCTGTGTAGCTGTGTTTCTGATTCTTGGCAGAGCAAAACTCTATTGTAAAGTCACCTAAGAGAGTATCAAGTCCAGATCATCTTTTCAATTTAAATAAAGCTGGTAGTGGCGGGGGATAATGGGGATAATGAGAGTATTAGTAATATGGCAGTTGGAATGTTAGCTGCTGCCTACCCCTGGCATATAGTTATGGGAGTTACACTAATTGTTGGTGTGCATGGTTTCCATACTAAATCTTTGGAAATTGAGCATACATACATTAATAACTATTTGCATTGCAAATTTCATGCATTGAAGGAAAGTAGATCTGAAAATGTATCCAGCTACTTTTACTGAATAGAATGTTGTGCTGTAATGAAAAAGTAAATAAAATCTCACCAGCAGACGGTATGAATAAAATTACAATAAAATGATTAAGTATTGAGCTTTGTGTACTATACTAGGTGTTTCCAATCAAATTCTTAGGCCACCCATCCTTCAGGGCTTTGTCAGCATCCCCAAAGGAACAAACATGGGAAACACCTAAACCCTGGACTGTTTGTATTTCTTGTGCACTGGGTAGGAAATCACTGCACTAATTAAATAATTATGTGGCAATGAACATTGAATGTGCAGTTATAATTCCAATTCTGACAAGACTGAAATTTTTTGTTATATTGTAATTACTGTTTATTGAAGAAATACCTAGAGAAATGATGTGCAAAAGTGTATAGTTCTTGCATAATAACAGGGACTAAAGAAGGTGTTATTCAGTAAATACTTAAAGGGACTCTAGACCCTTAAAACACTTCAGCTAGCTGAAGTGCTTTGTGTGTGAATAGTGTGTAATCTCTCTTTTACAAAAAGTTGAGCTTTTAATAGAAATTTGCACTTTTATAAATTAACCTGGTTACACCCACCGAGATGTCAATCAGACAATGGGTCATATTACTTCCTGGTTATGTAGCTCAGTGGAACTTAATGTTGGTTAGAACAGTCAATCTGTGACTACAGTTGAGTTGGAGAATTTCTCCATACTAGCTAGTGTTGCCTAAATATTGCAATCTGGTTCTAAATTTACTACATTTGTGTCCTTTTTGAATGAAACATGACTCGAATCTCCAAGTAGCAAAGATTTCTGGACAATTCAATATATATGCAGTAAAAACTTACCAAACAGTTTAAAAAAAGCTGTCATTTCCTTACGCTGTATTATTAAACAGGGGCCCTTTACCCATTTGATAGCAGTACCGTAGCCAATTCTTTCAGTTTTGCCTTGATTTTCTTTAAGAATATGTCGTTTTAAGTTAAGATTTTTCTGACAAGGTCTGGATCCGTTCTTCATGTGAACCGTTACCGTGCTAGGAGTGTGACAGTAGCTCTGATTGTGCCTCATTGTTCTTTTTGATAGTGTTTCTAACAATAGAGCAGGGTTATTTTGTTAAAAGTTAACTGATTAGATAAAGTAAGAATCACTTATAAAATGCCAGAATATTTAATATTAACATGTATTTCTATAAAAATAGGAGTGGGGTATGTTTAACTACGAAATAGGTTGTTACCCACAAAACGTTTTGATTCCTGGTGAGACAAATAAGCTTTCTCACTTGTGATCAGCCTCTTTGTCACTTTAGAACTAGAGGTAGGCAACCTTCGGCTCTACAGATGTTGTGGACTACATCTCCCTTGATGCTTTGCCAGCAATATGGCTGTAAAAGCATTATGGGAGATGTAGTCCAAAACATCTGTAGAGCCGAAGGTTGCCTACCCCTGATGACGAAGTCAAGTATTAATTCTATTGCAGGCTGGAGGTACCCTTTTAATAAACCTGCAGCTTATTGTTGTGGGTATGGTGTACATAGGGTGTCAGTCATATTCTAAGATTCTGAGTAAATTATGGACTCACAGACTCCATCCCCTACCCTCTTACATCGTTTTGGTAAGCATAGCTTTCCTTTTCAGACACTGCTATAACTGCATTGGTCTGCTTTCCAGTTCCGAATCAGCTTTGACCTTGGTTTAGGTGTGAGTAACTATTTCTAACATGTAAAGTGGCATGGTCACAGGAAAGTTCTTAGCATCTTTTTGAAAATTACACCCTCCATAGTGACCTGGCTGCTTGTATGGTAATGCCTATGATAAGAAGGGAAAATATCTTTCTATTGGCAGATCAAGCTCTTATGTATGGCTTGAAATTAATATCAATTGGACTTTAGTCCATTGCACTCATTCAGCACTTCCACCAGCCCTCCAAACACAGGGTGATGGAAAATCCAGTTATGTGAACTTGTGCCTCCTGACACCGTTCAGTATGCAGTTCCTGGTAGGGAAAGCTGCCAGGGGCTGCTTCACCATTATACGCCTGCATCGCTTTATATTCCATATTTCTTCAGCCACTGCCAGCAACGGCTGATGGAAAATGACAAAATATTCAGACAAAACACCTCTTTTAGTGTTATAACCTGGCTTAATTTTGTTGTAATTTTAGTGAAATAATCACCCAAATATATCATACCTCCTGCCAGTGGGTGGCGGGAAATCAGGACGGGGTGCATTAACCGGGCACGATCGCACGCTAGGCTGGCATGGCCGACATGTGCCCTGGCACCGCTCACACCAGCCCACACGTACAGCATGCCCACACTCACAGCAGTGCGGAGGTACTCGGCCCACGGGCTGACCGCCCTTAGGTAATAACATAACAAGGAGTTCTCCATAATGACTCTATGAAGAACTCTACAAAACATCAGGTCTGCCCAAATTAATCTAAATTGAGCCATACACCAGGAGGCAGTGCATCATGGGAGATGAAGTTCACCACAGGCAGAGGGCTGTCCAGGAGGCCCATGAGGTGTATACAGGGTGTGAGGTCACAGTCAGTCCCTTCCCCCAGGTCCTGTATTACACCACTCAGCCCTCCCCCCAGGTCCTGTATGACACCAGTCAGTCCCTCCCCCCAGGTCCTATTTGACAGCAGTCAGCCCCTCCCCCCAGGTCCTGTATTAAACCAGTCAGCCCCTCCCCCGAGATCCTGTATTACACCAGTCAGACCCTCCCCCCAAGGTCCTGTATTACACCGGTCAGCCCCTCCCCCCAGGTCCTGTATTACAGCAGTCAGCCCCTCCCCCAGGTCCTGTATTACAGCAGTCAGCCCCTCCCCCCAGGTACTGTATGACACCAGTCAGCCCCTCCCTTCAGGTCCTGTATAACACCAGTCAGCCCCTCCCCACAGGTCCGGTATTAAACCAGTCAGCCACTCCCCCCAGGTCCTATATTACACCAGTCAGCCCCTCCCCCTATGTCCTGTATTACAGCAGTCAGCCCCTCCCCCCCCAGGTTCTGTATAACACCGGAAGCCCCTCCCCCAGGTTCTGTATTACAGCAGTCAGCCCCTCCCCCCAGGTCCTGTATGACACCAGTCAGCCCCTCCTCCCAGGTCCTGTATGACAGCAGTCAGCCCCTCCCCCCAGGTCCTGTATTACAGCAGTCAGCCCCTCCCCCTATGTCCTGTATGACACCAGTAAGCCCCTCCCCCTAGGTACTGTGTTACACCAGTCAGCCCCTCCCCCAGGTCCTATTTGACAGCAGTCAGCCCCTCCCTCTATGTCCTGTATGACACTGTAAGCCCCTCCCCCCAGGTTCTGTATTACAGCAGTCAGCCCCTCCCCCCAGGCCCTGTATGACACCAGTCAGCCCCTCCCCCTAGGTCCTGTATGGCAGCAGTCAGCCCCTCCCCAAGATCCTGTATGACATCAGTCAGCCCCTCCCCCTAGGTCCTGTATTACAACAGTCAGCCCCTCCCCCAAGGTTATGTATGACAGCAGTCAGCCCCTCCCCCCAGGTTCTGTATTACAGCAGTCAGCCCTCCCCCAGGTCCTGTATGACACTGTAAGCCCCTCCCCCCAGGTTCTGTATTACAGTAGTCAGCCCCTCCCCTCCAGGTCCTGTATTACACTTTACAGATACATCCCATGATGCCCTGCGCGGGTTACATACAGAGCGGGTGTAACCTGTGTTCCCGGCTTCCTATTGGCTGAGGGCGGCCCTCACCGCGGGACACGCTCCTCCGGCTGGCTCACCGCGCTCAGAGTGCGGAGCCCTGCGTCACGTGACCCACGCGGACAGCTGGGTAAGAAAGGGCGCGCGTGGCAACGGCTGCCGCCTCCGCGAGGACATGACCTAGCATTTACTGCCTCTCAGAGTGCCGACCAATCAGCGGCGGCGGGCGTGGCAGTTAGGGCGGGAAGGTTTGAATCTGTGAGAAGGGCTGCACGAGATTCCCGCCCTTTCTGCATTCTCCATATAACCGGCTGTCTCACAGCTGGTGCTGTGTATTAAGAGAGGAGATGGTGGGCATCTACCTCATGGCCATTTCTGGATTTACAAATAGTAAATGGAACCTGAAACAGGCCTTATAATCTGCCTATATGCAGAGAGATCCACATAAACAATAAAATAATAAAAACTGATATAAGTGAAAATGTATATAAATACCTGAGAAATCAATTATAGGAATGTGTACATTCAAACTACAATCTGATCATAGTCTAACCTGATGCTTTGCTACTACATGGTTAATCTGAATTAAGAGAACTAATCCCAGCCTTTATAATTTAATTCAGAACAGGGTTACCTCCCAGCAAATCTGGACCTAAAAGTGATATATTAATGGAGCAGGGTTATTGGTTTAAACCAACGTTTGTCCCCTTCTCTGCGTATGGTTATTACACCTTCAAATATTTCAAAAGGTCCAAAACCAACCATAAAATGCCAACCTCAGGTTATCCCTAAACCAGATTATTTCCTTCTCGGTCATATAGGTTTAGATATATTTAGAATTTCAATGAAAATCAAACGTAGTCTAAATGAAAATCTTTCTGAAGATTTAAAAAAAAAAAAAAGCCATTTACGTAACTTAAAATGTAATTAAAGACCATTTTTAAAAATCGTAAACACATTTATTATAATCTAAAGAATCAATTCTGTGAAGCTCAGTTATTCATTCAGACGCAACAACAAAAAAACATCGAGCTCCTAGGACAGAGGGACGCTAGGATTAAAAATACAGAAACATTGTTTCGGACTCAAAAATGGTCTGCCTCTCGTAAGAGAAGAAACCCAGGAGATCTGGTGTAATTTATAGCATCCATCGCTGGGTTTTATGGTATAAAATCATCCACCATCTTCCTGTGGCTCTCTGTTTGCTAATCTATATGCTGCATTAACCTTCAAGGTGTCTTTTTTTATCAATATAATCTATATAAAATCATTAATAAATGAGGCAACTTGCATCCTTTAAGATTTGAAGTGGTTACGCCAACCACCATAATCACTTATTCTTTTAGAAGTGGTCCTGGTGGAAGGAATCCATATTTGCAGCGTTTCCGCTTGAAACCGCTATTTGCACTTTTTAAGTGCCGGGATATTTGTTAATTCTGTGCAAAAATGACCATCTATGGTCAGTTTGCCGGCTGCCATCTCTCCCTGCATTTGTTAATAATTGTCCTTATTCCTCTGCGTCCAGAGTCCAACCCCCCACTTTCTCCCCATCGCAGATCCGCGCATGCGCTCTGAGTCAGCACATGCGAAGCATTCGATTGGACCTCGGAGAGAAAAGGAGAGCTGCGACATGTCGTCAGAACCTCACCGAGCGCTGGATCCCAGGTAAGTATATTCTTCTTTTACACGATTTTTAAAAGTAATAAGGGGGGGGGGGGAATAACCAAGTACCAAGTTCCCAGTATGGCGCTATAAAGTTTTTTTTTGTTTTTTTTTAATGAAAAGATAAAAAATGGTTGGAGTAAACTTTTAGGTTTTTTTACTGCAAGCATTAATATAAATGTGTCTGTTTGAAATAACAAGTAAAGCTGCTGTGTGCTGTATTCACAGACATGACAATGCACTTTAAATGCTATGTTTTCCCGTAGATTCAAGGGTCGGAGAACATTTATAGCATAGCTGGCTATATTTACCACAGCAGGAATTCCCGCAGACAGGACAGGACCTTCGACACAAGCTCGGTAACCTGTCCTCTCCCACGCTTTGTACTGCCATCATTGTAGATTCCCAATGCACAAGGGGAAAAATACCCCCTGGGCAGTATGTCACACATTATAATAATAATAATAATAGCGTTCTGACATTGTGCAAGACAAGCACTCGAGTTCATTCACTAAATCAGATGCTGTGAAGAATTAACAAGGAAAAATTATAGATTTTAGATCAGAACAGGTGCGCTGAAAAACATGCTTGTTTGAACTTTTTTTTTTCACAATTTCAGCTATTTTGACCTACAATATGCAATTCTTGGTTTAGCACAGGTGCCAACAGTCCCAAATTTCCTAGGACAGTCCTGCACTTTGGGATACTGTACCAGCCAATATAAGTTCCTGGCACCTGTCCTGCTTTTTGGAACCTACTGGCAGATTTGAAAACACGGGAGGGGACTGGGCACTAGCTACGCTCCATGAATTGTCTGCTTGAGGCAGTAGGCGATCAGTCAGCCTGGCCACCATTTATAGGCGCTGGTGTGCCCGCTATTCACTTACCTGCCCACCTCCGTTCCGGAAGGTGGGCAGGAAAGATTGGCAGACATGGTTTAGTGAATGAATCCTGTAGACCAGGCTTCCCCAAACTCCGGCCCTCCAGATGTTGCTGAACTACAACTCCCATGATTCTCATCCTATTTCATTTATAGAATCACGGGAGTTGTAGTTCAGCAACATCTGGAGGGCCGGAGTTTCAGGAAGCCTGCTGTAGATCCTTTAGGGGTCATTCAAGCACTATAACAACTTGTGCATAGGTTATGGTGCAAAGAAGTTTCCTGTTGCAGAGTGCAGCAATTTGAGGGGAAAAAAGCAAACACCACCAAAGCTATAAAACTATTCTTCAGTGACTACTTTACAGGAGGAGGCTATACTATGTACTATATGCAAATCAGCTTTCCATGGCGGGACCTTTAACTGGGTACTATAAGAGAGCCAGGATCGAGGCCCAATTTCCCATTAGGCAGAGTAGGCAACCGCCCACTAGGGGGGGGCAGGGCAGAATTTTCATTCGGCACAATAGGCACCTGCCTACAAGCACATGACCAGAAATGGGGTACCTGTTTTCAGCATTTATTATGTACCTTTTTGGAGCTTAAAGGGTACATGTCATGACAAATATAACTTTATATATTGTCTAAATTTCACTAAAATCAGAGGTACAACAACAGCTCTTTCAGTGTCCTCTCAGTCAGTCAAGTCAGCCTTAATAGCAGAGCTTACAAAATATAAGTGGGTGGGAAAAAAAGTGGAAATAAAGTGCAGGCAGGCCACTGACCACTGAATCACTCCCCAATCCAACTAGACCGAAAACAAAAAGATAGTATATAGAATAAATCTATAAACAGATCAGGGCGCCACAGTCACCAATATAATAAATAGTTACCACTTTGGAAGAGGAATTCTCACGTGAAATAGAAACATCGAGAGCAAATCATAGTACAAATTGTTAATAAAAAAAATAACAGTGATTTAAAAGTCAATATCACACTCAAATAATGGAATGGCACAGGTAAAATGAATTAAATGTGCAAAGTAAACACTATTTAAACAATGGATAAACAGGGAAGGATACAAGCTCCTGAGGAAGTCGTTGAAACGCATTGACCTAGAGGACCCCAGGGCGAACAACAGGAACATCAGCAGACTTTTCTGGAGTATAGGTCGGAACTTTGATATTCTTTCCCAGGGCCGCCACCAGAAATTTTGGGGCCCCTAACTCAGCTCAGGGTCTGGGCCCCCAGGGGCCCGCCTCCAAATACCGCCCACTGGACTACACACACAGACACAAACACACACACTGATACAAAAGGACACAGATACATACTAACAGACACACATACTGAAACAGACATACACGCATACAGGCATACATACTGACACACACATACTGAGACATACACACAGTCATACATAGTGACAGACAGACACATACTAACATACAGACACACATGCATGAGGACATAAAGACACATACATATATACAGACACCAACATACATACATACACATACATACACACATTCATACATACAGACATACAGACACTGACATCCATACACACATACATTCATAATGACATACAGACATACATTCATACATACAGACTGACATACATGCATATATACAGACCTACTGACAGATATACATGCATACAGACATCCATACACACATACACACAGACATACGTTCATAATGATATGCAGACATACATTCATACTGACATACAGACATACATATATAATGACATACAGACATACATATATACATACATAGACATACATACATGCATACAGACATACATACACACACAGACATACATAGACATACATGCATGCAGTCAGACAGACATACATAGACATACATGCATGCATGCATCCAGACAGACATACATAGACATACATACATACATACATACATACAGGCATACAGGCATACAGACATACACATACATACAGACAGACATACATGCATATATACAGACCTACTGACAGACATACATGCATACAGACATCCATACACACATACACACAGACATACGTTCATGATGATATGCAGACATACATTCATACTGACATACAGGCATACATATATAATGACATACAGACATACATATATACATCCATAGATATACATGCATGCATGCAGACATACATACAGACATACATACACACACAGACATACATACACACACAGACATACATACACACATACAGACATACATAGACATACATGCATGCAGTCAGACAGACATACATACATACATACAGGCATACAGACATACACATACATACAGACATACATACATGCATATATACAGACCTACCGACAGACATACATGCATACAGACATCCATACACACAGACATACGTTCATAATGATAGGCAGACATACATTCATACTGACATACAGGCATACATATATATTGACATACATACATACATATATACATCTATAGACATACATGCATGCATGCAGACATACATACATACATACAGACATACATACACACACAGACATACATACACACACAGACATACATACACACACACAGACATACATAGACATACATGCATGCAGTCAGTCAGACAGACATACATAGACATACATACATACATGCATGCATGCATCCAGTCAGACATACATACATACATACATACACATACATACATAGAGACAGACATACATGCATGCATACAGACAGACACACATGCGTGCAGACAGACATACACATAGACATACATACATAGACATTCACAGACATACATACATACATAGACATACACAGACATACATGCATAGACATACATACCTAGACATACACAGACATACATACATAGACATACACAGACATACATACACAGACAGACATACATACATACATAGACATACACAGACATACATACATAGACATACACAGACAGACATACATGCATGCATACAGACACACACACACAGTGCTCCAGCCACCCTCCTGTCTCTTACCTTTTCTTTGCAGGAGGGTGGCTGTGGATGGTGGGAGTCGGAGCGGCTCCCTCTTTACTTGCGCGCACGCGCGCTCCTCGCGCGCGGAGTGAGCTGGGAGGAAGTAACCACTTCCTCCCAACAGCACTTGCGGCTGCTTTTTTTTTACCGGCTATACCGGCCATAGCGCTGACTGGGCCCCTGAAGGAGGGGGCCCATCGGGTGGCCCTAAGTGTGTGGGCCACCCGATGGGCCCCACCATGTGTTATGGTTGTCACCCCCTGATGGCGGCCCTGTTCTTTCCTGGTGGAACTCAGCCCATTGAGGCTGATCTGCTTATTTTGTACATTTAATTAATTTTACCTGTGCCATTCCATCATGATTTGTTTTCTGTTTTTCTCTTTCATGTGAGAATCCCTCTTCCAAAGTGGTAACTATTTATTATATTGGTGACTGTGTCGCCTTGATCTGTTTATAGAATTATAATATATGCTATATTTTTTGTTTTTAATAACAGAGCTGCAAGAACAGTCATAGAGTAAAACTCTATAAAACTCAGTGCTGTCCCGGCTGCTCCAGTGTCTGTGTGCGACGCTGGACAGGAAGTGGAAGGGATCACTTCCTATCTGTTACCAACAACCTCGCACACAGGAATTCCCTTGCAGGAGGAGCAGGGAGAGCACTGAGTGATGCACACTCTATAACAGCTTCTGCAGCTCAATATGCAATCAGGGGAGGGTGACTGGACTAAAGATGACATAAGAGGGGGAGTATTTTGCAAGTAACCCTTCAAACTCCATTAGCTCTAAATTTAACCCATCACAAAATCAAAGGAAACCTTTTCCTTAGTCCCAAATTTTAAGCACTCAAAGCTTTAGATTTTTTAATACCTGCAGTGTCTGGCTAACATTTTTTTTTTTTGTTGAGTGATCTGCGATTCTACAATAAAGTCCTCACCTCCCCCCCCCCCTACCCCCTACTATTTTTGAGTATTTGACATTTTGTTTTCTCCTTTTCACCCCATGGATTTGCTTTTCAAATTTCTATATATTCAGTCTTTCTACTCAAAAATATGTGCTGCTCCATTGACTACAACAGAGGGTTGTAGTCAATGGAGTATATTCGAAGCTTGGGCTTGTCACCAGTGGGGTACCTCAGGGATCTGTACTTGGACCCATTCTCTTTAATATTTTTATTAGTGATATTGCAGAAGGTCTTGATGGTAAGGTGTGTCTTTTTGCGGATGATACTAAGATATGTTGTTATGGGCAAATGCAAATATTACAAGTTTTAGAATGAAATGTTGTATTTCTTAAACTGTGTACTTTGTCTTTAAGAGATATTGCAAACTGACAAGGTGTTAGAAATGGAACATATTGTTTTTCCTGGATGTTTCTTTAAGCAATAACCTCAGTGCATAATATGTTTGCGCCATTTTGTCCCAGACGAATTATAATAACAATAACGCATAAACAAGTTTCAAGGCTATACTACGACTCTTTCAGTACACAATATACTGTGGTAACCCCAAGTTAATGGAACTTCCCCAAATCCGGGAATCTCCCACGACTGTGCACTTACGTCTTAGTATAAACAACAGATAAGCTATTCAGACTTTGGGAAGCCATCTTGTCTCTTGAACTTGATGGAAGTTCCCCAGGTCCGGGAGTTTCCCATGACGTGTGCACTTGCTTTTAGTTATGGACTTTTTCATATTTGAACTATGGTGACTCTAAAATGACGACACTTAAGGTATAAATAGGTGTACTTTTAAAATGTTAGGAGACAGAGGAGAGACTTGGAGACAGACGCTGCTCCATCTTAAAATGACTGAGAGGCTGACATGATGACATGTTCAGAAGGGTATGTTAACCTATTAATGATATTTGCAAGCATTTAATTTCATCTTATAAACTCTGCTATAATGGATTTTATATG